>NW_027527930.1:6526118-6575982 GCF_008692635.1 Crocuta crocuta | reverse complement strand
GGGGGGGGGGGGGGGGGGGAAGATGGGAGGGGCGGCATTTTAAACAGAAAAGAGCATCATGTATGGAATTCCAGAAATGAGAGGGCATGAAGTCTCGTGTCGTGTCTGGAACCTAGGATGCCGGAAAATCTGGGACCAGACCATGTAGGGCCTTGGAAAACATGGAGGAGCTTTGGACTACGTCCCAGTAATTCTGAACGGCGGGTGATGCGATCAGCTTTCAGCTTCTGGAAGATCACTCTGAGGAGGGTAGAGTACTGGCTGGAGCCTGGGGAGTCTGGAGCTGGGGAAGGCAGCCTGAGGCTGTTTCAGAGAGGAGAACCCACCGTCCTGGGCGAAGGCGGGGACCATGGGCATGGACAGCAGTGAGCGCACTCAGGGTCCCCTTGGTCTGGCTGGGCTCCTTTAATGTCATTTTCTGTACTATCATGGGGACCGAACAGAGCGAACACACCATTCTGGGGCCAGAACACACTCTTCAAACCCTGACGCTGTTCCTCATTAGCTCTGTGCCCACGCGGAAGTTACTTAATCTCTTGGTGCCTTGTTTTTCTCGAACGTAAAATAGGCATAATAATAGTATACACCCCATAGTAAATACACAGTAAATGCAGAGCTCATACATCTAAGCACTTAGAAAAGTGCCAGGCACAGAAGAAGCAATCAATATTAATTATTAGTAGTAAATGTGTTTGGAATTATGCTGCCACCTGCTTCATTCATTCTCATCACGCCTCATTTGGTCTACCCCCTGGTGACATGTCCAGCCCTCCAGCCTCACTCCTTCCTTAATTCTACTCCACCCATGCCTTCTATGTCAGTCAGCACACCTTTCATCACATTCCCTTCCCTTTTCCAGAAAGCAGAGGCCTCACAATTACGTCCTAAATCCTTAATCTAACAATAAAACTCTTCTTTAACCCAATCTTATTTGCTCTTCTCTAAGCTTATTTCCCATTATAGTTATACCCCAGAATATGCCCAGAATATTCTTCTGGCTTATAAGAATTTAAATTTGAAAGGAATTCCATGTAATATCTGCTTTAGCTTATGATGATGCTTTCATTCACATTTATGAGAACTGCTTTGGATGGTGTGTGCTTCCCATGTAGCCGAGTGCCAGGAAACAGGAGCCCCTATGAGGTCATCTTCCCAGTTGTGAAATATTCCCAGGGGGTTGGGTTTGTAAGTCTATAGTAGTGACAATCTAATGCTCCATTTACATTGCTTTTATTGATTTATTTTGCCTTTTGTTGGCTGAAACAGAATAGTAAATGTTTAAATATATGGTACCCATTAGCCATAAATAAGCTGAACAGAGACATTCAGCCTTATCACGGAGTAATTAACGAAGGGAAGTTGCCTTGGAAGGCCATGCCATGACAACAAATGTCATTTAGTTAAGTGACAGCGTCCATTTTAAAGGGACTTGATGTTGTTTTAGAATAAGTAGCTTAATTTCAGGGCTCAGGACGTATCAACATCTCTTGAAACTAATAGTAATTATGTCTCTGACTTCTAGGAATTTGCCTTATGGAGGTTTTCAGGAAGAAATTGCCCTTGAAAGACTGAAGAAGGCTGTTTTCTCAAAAGACATACTCTGTTCTGTGTTGGGAATTGGCTTAGTCTTCCCGTCCACACACTAATCCCACCTCCTGCTTCTTGGTCTTGATACTCAACCCTCTGGCTTAGCTCCTTCTCTACTTTCCTTCTACCACTTTACCAAAGCCCAACTCTGTGGCTAGGTCCTCTGTCCTTTGTGAGGGCTTTTGTAATCATTACAGGCTACATTGGCTTCTCCCTTCTCTAAATGTCTATTGTTTATTTTTTATCTTTTATTCATATCTTTTTTGAGCATATAAGTAATATATAATTAATGCACAATAAATAGCACACACTTAAAAGTGTACAAAACTGATGGGATCTAACCTAAGCATACTCCAATGAAACCATCACCGCAGTCAAGAGAATGAACATACGTATTACCTCCAAAAGATTCCCGGTGCCCCTTGAAATCCCATCCTTCACACCTAGCCCTGTTTCTAAACCACTGATCTGGGGCGCCTGGGTGGCTCAGTCGGTTAAGCGTCTGACTCAGGTCATGATCTCACAGTTCGTGGATTCAAGCCCTACATCAGCTTCTGTGCTGACAGCTAGTTCAGAGCCCGGAGCCTGTTTCAGATTCTGTATCTCCCTCTCTCTCTGACCCTCCCTTGCTCATGCTGTCTCTCTGTCTCTCTCTCAGAAATAAATAAAACATTAAAAAAATTTTTAAAAACCCCACTGATCTACTTTCTGTCACCACAATCCAAAATTATGGTGCATTTAATTTCTTCATTTCCTATAAAATTAGTTTTGCCTTACACACTCTGTTATCTCATAAAGATATGTAACAAACGGGGCGAAAGTATTTTATATTTATCCCCATATATATTCCATTTCTCTTCTCCTAGCATACCACTTGCTGCCTAACAAATTCCTCCAAAAATGAGTAGCTTAAAACAACATGTATCATTTTACAGTTCCTGTGGGACAGGAATTAGTGTGCAACTTAACTGGGTCCCCCATTTCCAGGTGTCCCACAGAGCTGCAAACAAGGTATCTAGAGCTTTAGTCAGCTCCAGATTTCAACTGCGGAAGGAGCTGCTTCTAAATTCATTCATATGGTGGTTGGAAGGATTCAGGTCCTGGTGAATTTTTGGATGGAATACTTCAATTTCATCATGGCTGTTGGCTAGAGTTCACCCTCAGTTCTCTGCCACAAGGGCTTCTCTATACAGCACACAACATGGTGGTTTGCTTCATCTGAGTGGGCAAGCAAGAAGAGAGAGTGGGAGCAAGATGGAAGTCACAGCCTTTTATAAGCTAATCTTGGAAGTGAGATTCCAGCACTCTTGCGATATTCTGTTCCACAGAAGCATGTCTCCAGATCTATCTCATACACAGGGAAGGGAATGACACCAGGAAGTGGAGATCACTGGGAGTCATTTTAGATTGGACTACTGCTGTTTTGTTCTTGTTTCTCTTTTTAGTGCATATATTATAGAGTGCACAACACACTGTTCTCATTTTTGTTTTAAAAAGATAATTCCTGGAGCTCTTCGTTCCTCTGGTTAGATCCAGATTTCCACCTGGCATCACTTTCCTTCCGGATTTCCTCTAACATTTCTTACATTGCTTGTCTGTCAATGCACAGTCTTTCAGCTTTCATATGTCTGAAGGAATCTTTACTTTGTTTTTGAAAAGTTAGTTAGTTAGTTACTGACTTATTTATTTTTGCTGGATACAGAATTCTTTTTTTTTTTTTAATGTTTATTTATTTTTAAGACAGAGAGACAAAGCACGAGCAGGGGAGGCGCAGAGAGAAAGAGGAAACACAGAATCTGAAACAGACTCCAGGCTCTGAGCTGCCAGCACAGAGCCCGATGTGGAACTTGAACCCACGAACCGCGAGATCATGACCTGAACCAAAGTTGGACACTTAACCGACTGAACCACCCAGGCGCCCCCGGATACATAATTCTTGACTGACAGTTATTTTTTCAAAGTACTTTAATGCTGTTACTTCACTTTCTTGTGACTTGTATAGTTTCCAATGAGGAATCTGCAATGATTTGTATCTTTGTTCTTCATTGTGTCTTGTTTTTTCCTGGTTGCACTAGACACTTTCTCTTTTTCATTGGTATTAAAGCATTTTGAGTAACATGTGGCCTGATGTAGTTTCCTCCATGTTCCTTCTGTTTGGAGTTCATTAGAATTTCTTGTATTTCTAAATTTATGGTTTCCATCAAATTTAGAAAAATGTCAGCAAAAAGGTGCTCAAATATTTTTTCTGAACTCCCCATTTGCCTTGAAGACATGTATATGAGGCCACATGAAGTCATCCCACAACTCATTGCTGCCTTTTTCAATTATTTTTTAAATCTTTTTTCAATATTATTTTGGAAAATTGTCTTTAAATTTACTAACTTATCTTATGCCGCATCTAGGTCCTGTTAGTTCTATTCAGTGCTTTTTTATTTTGTTTTGGATTTGGATTGTTTTGTTTTTCGACGTTTAAACATTGTAATTTTCTTCTTTATACCTTTGATTTGGTTCTTTTAAAAATCTACATCTCAGGGCACCTGGGTGGCTCAGCTGGTTAAGTGTCCAGCTCTTGGTTTCAGCCCAAGTCACAATCTCAGCGTTCATGAGTTCCAAGCCCTGCATCGGGCTCTGTGCTGATGGCATGGAGCCTGTTTGGGATTCTCTCTCTCCTTCTGTCTCTGCCTCTCCCTCACTCCCTCTCTGTCTCTCAAAATAAAGAAACTTATAGAAATCTTCCACATCTCTCCTTAAAATGCTATTCATTAATTTCTTCTCTTCATTATGAGTTGTATTTTATTGCTTCTTTACATGTCTGGTAATTTTTGTCTAGGTGACAGGCAGTGTGTCTTTTCATGTTGGGTTATTTATCTTTTTATCTATCTATCTATTTATTTTTGCATTATTTAAACTGTTTTTGAACTTTGTTCTAGGACATAGGTTATTTGGAATCATTTTGATTCTTTCATAGCTTGCATTTAGGCTTTGTTACATGGGACCACAGCAGGCTTTAGAATAAGGTTAATTTGGCCCCTCAACTTAGGCAATGTCTTTCTGAGTACTAAACCTGATGCCCCATATATTATTAAATTTCTCTTCTGTGGCTGCTGGGAACTTGAATTACTCCCAGTCTTCAATGAATGTCACAAATTTTTCTGTCAAATCATGCCTGATGATTCTTTCCTCAGCTTTAAGAAGTTTCCACACAAGCAGGCACTAATCAGTACCCAGCTTAAGACTTGAAAAGAAAACTTCTTCAGGTTCTGGAGCTCTCTGTGTGTAGTTCTGGTAGAGTACCTTAGGAATTTTAGCTGCTTTGTCCTCCTCTAAAATTCTCAATTCCATCTCTTCAACTCAAGGAATTGCCTGGGTCTACCTAAGTTCTTTTTCTCTGTACCCCAACCTGGACACTCTGTTTAGGTATCAAACTGAGGCAACTGTAGGGTTTATTTTGTTTGCTTCCCTTCTCTTAGAAATTACTGCCTATTGTCCAATATTGGGAAACCATTGATTCATATAGCTTGTCTGGTTTTTGTTTTTTAGTTGTTTAAGGTAAAAAAGTTAAAACTGGTCTCTGTTACTCTGCTGCTCCATTATGTTCAGAAGCAGAAATCTGTACCATATGCTTTAGTAACCTATAATACAATTTATCCTCCTTCCCTCAATTTTCATATATCCCTTATGTTCATGAAAAAGTGCTCCTGGAGGACAGACACATATCATTTGACTTCTTTTTGACCTACCACAGTGCTGTACATATGTTGAAAAATGTTTCTTTTTACATGGTCTCTTGGAAGGGCTGGGTATGAAGTAGATTCTGTTTGCTCTGTAATAGTGCATCATTAGGGTCTTTTTCTTATCTGTTTTCTCCGTATTTAGTTCTTACCACCCCCCTGAAAATAACAGCTCTTCTGCACAATGTCACCAAATCTGATGGCCTTAGCTATTATCTTTGTTAAATCCTGAGTGGCAACTTTACAACACCAGAGGGCCTCAAATTGGAACTTATGTGCCAAATAATTTAAAGAGGAACACAGGGAGGGAAAAAGTGCCATTTGGAAAAATTAGTCTGATTATCTTAATTACTACACTTGGTTGAATCCCATTATTTTGGCCATTTCCCTGCCTTCTGATCCAGAGCTCCAGCTCTCTGCTGTGATTTTCAGGGTCTTCTCCACTCAATGGCAGCATGCTACCTGTGACTTACCAAGACTTTCCCTGGATGATCCTAAGCCTGTCTCTTGGTTCACAGGCAGAACCCAAGGTCCATTTGCTGTTTCCGGTACTGTCCTAAATTTCATCTTTACCTATATCTGTGCTTTGCTGAGGCCAACAGTATTTTGGAGGAGCTCAATAATCCCTGTTTATACTACAGCTGTGAAATTCTTCTTCCTCCAGCTGGAAAAACTGGTTTTGTCAATGAAGATAGTAAGAAATTACTATGTCATAGGTGAAAGTCATTGCCTTAAGGACCTACTGCAATGACTCCAAGGACTTGCTTGCTTGAATTAAAAAGTCTGCCAACCATGTGGACACTCTACTCTCACCTCAATCCCAGTATATCTACAATTTATCTTCTTATCTCTCTTGCCTTTCTGATCCTTCCTCTGTTGTTCCCACTCTCATGAATGGTGCTTTCAGTCTCCTAACTATGTAAGCTGGAAGCTCAGGAGTCACCTTAAGTTTGTCTATCTTGGACACCCCAGCCTCTTACTGTTTTCATCTGGTCTGTTTTCTAGTTCCAACAGTTTATATTTATGATGTCTCCTGTATATTACAGATTCTAACCCTCCAATGTTTTCTCATAATCTTTTTCTCTGTATTCCCATCATCATTCTGTTCCTGCAAGGCTTCATCCCTGGTGTCCTGCCTCTAGTATCACCGATCTACCCCACACAGTCTTTCTAGATTAAGTCTCCCTCAGGGACAGCCCACTTATGGGACTTCCCTCTTCATAAGTTTCAACAGTTGCCCGCTGTCCACGAAACTAAGTCCAAATGAATCTTCCAGAGCTGGAGGCTCTTTCCTCTGTGACTCTGGCTTAACTTCCATTGTGATCTGAGTCATCATGACTCCTCCCCACACTACCATCTCCAGCCAAATTGCACTTCTCTCTTCTCTTGGAATTCTCTGAGGCTCAGTGATGCCTGTTTGAACTTGAAGGTCCAGCACACATGCCAACCCCTTCATGTCATTTTCTCAAAGCTTCTATCCACCAGTAATAGCCATGTGCTTATGCTTACGACAGCGCCTGGCACACAGAAGGCACAAATGAAGTATTTATTTGATGAACGAATGACTCTTTCTCTTCTCTGCTTTGTAACATTTTGTACTTGTCCAATAGCACTTTTATCATCATCCTGCCTTGATGTATTGATTAGTTTATTCATTCAACAAGAAATGATAGAGCACTGATGATGTGCAAGGTTCCATGCTACAGAGTTAAATGAATAATGTTCCGTCTCTCCCACAGCAGTGTGAATGTGTCCACTGTACACACAGCTCTCTCCCCCATGGCAGTGTGAATGTGTCCACTGTATACACAGCTATCTCTCCCACAGCACTGTTAATGTGTCCACTGTATACGCATCTGTCTTTCCCATGGTGGTATGAATGTGTCCACTGTATACACGACTGTCTCTCTCATGGCAGTGTGAATGTGTCTACTGTATACACAGCTATCTCTCTGATAGCAGTGTGAATACATTCACTATGTACATGGCTATCTCTCCTACAATAGTGTGAATGTGTCCATGCATACCTGGCTATCTTTCCCACAACAGTATGGTCATGTCAGAGTATATTTGGCCATTTCTCTCCCAGCAGTGTGAACATGTCCACTGTATACATGGCTCTCTCTCCCATGGCACCATGAATGTGTCCACTGCATATATGGCCATTTTCCTCCAACGAGGTGTCCAAAGGAACAGACCACCTTATTCCTCCTGGCTTCACTCATAGAGCCTAGCACAGGGCCTTGAATGACTTGAATGACTTCTGAATCAGTGAAATAAATGCAGCTCCCATAAGAGTCAGGATACTGACAATCTGTTTATGTCTCAGATAACTAAAAGGAGGACAAAGGTCATTTAATACTCCCAGAGGAAGGAGGTGCTGACTTAACTTCTTTTTATTTGACTTTAATCCCTTTCAAAATAGAACAGAACTCTGTTCTTAGGATCAACCATAAAAGAATATCACAAACAACACGAAATCTCTCAAGTTTGGTTTCTTCAAAAGGTAATCAAGCTGGTTGAGTGGCAAACTTTAAACCACAGTTTCATCTCCTGATGTTGGCAAAATCTGGCTTAACTAACACCTCAAATATTTTAATTTTTAATATACAAAATGGATATTCAGTGAAGCTATTATTTCAAATTTAAAAGGAGTGTTTACAGATAATTTTGCTTCATGATCTTCTTATTTACCATTTAGAATAAGGCTTGCTTTATACACACCTTTCCTTAATATAATTATTATTTATAGATAGGGCTACTTGAATATTTGCTGCCTCTAACTTTTAATGATGAATATTTGTAGTGAATATAAAGATGTTACAAAAATGTTATGTGTCTTCTCTTATAAGAATGAGGAACGGAATGGGCCCTGTCAGTCACACCCAAACACTGGTCTTGTCCTCCACCCACACCTGACTGGACTGGGGTTAGCCACTTGACCCAAGTTGGACCAATCAAATCCCTTCCTCTGGAAAATTAATTGTATTTAGGATTGAGACATTATGTAATTTGTCAGAATCCACATTTAAATTGGGATGGCATCCTTCCGTATGCATAAAGAAGGGGAAACCAATTTCCAAATGAAAAAGAATAAAACAAACAGAACAGAAGCACAAATAATATTGAATACTTAATATGTGTCCAGGTACTATCTCATTTAATTCTCACAGGACTTAGCTAAACTCAAGTATTTAGTTAAGGAAACTGAGGCAAAGAGAGAATGGGAATGGCAGGCTGCGATGTGAACCCAGCAGTCAGACTCCAGAGCCCAGCTTGTTAACACGACCTGATACCACCCTGGACCAGCAGTGCTGGGTGAGGGGCCTCGAGACCCGAGGCAGGCAGAGCTAGCTGGTTTCTTTATCAGATTTCCCGATCTTGCCTGAGACTTGTCTGAACTTTCTGCCTTTGGATATCGTAAGGAAGACCAATTTCTTTTATGAAATTCTCCCCCTTCTGCTTAAACTATTGCAGAGGGTTCTGTTACCTGCAGTCTACAAGTCACATACAACAGCCTTGGCCCCTTCATTCGCACTCAGTGTCAGACCTCGCTTTGTCATTGAACTTCATGTGCATGTGCTGCGATCTCCCTTCCCAGCAACCTCCTATGCTGTTGTGTTAGTCTCCGCACACAGGCCATACCCATGCGCCTCAGGTCTTTGCCCCTGCTTCTCCGCCATACATACAAATCCGTTACTTGTCCGTACATACAAATCCGCAGAGAGAATCATGCGAAGGGGAGAAGATGCCTGGGACTTCGCTTAATCGATTGGCCTGGTTAGATTATGAGAAAATACTTTATGGTGAGCTGCTGTTCATAATGTCTGCAATTAATGTTTTTAGTAAAATTAGGCAGTTCCAACATGAGCTAGAGAAGGGTAATTAAATCCGTGTTTTGCCTTTCCTACCGCAAAAGAAACCTTTCAGAACAACCAAGAATGGCAAAACCTGGCTAAATCCATTTTCTTAACCAGAAAAGTTTGTGGCAAACTTTTGTTGGCATCTAAACACGTGTAAATCTTCAAGCAGGTTATGTGCGACAGGCCCCGTGCATTGTAAAAACGCCATGTCTCAGCATGATTGTTATTGAAGCAAGACATCGAACAATGAATTTATGTTATCGGGCATACAACAGAAGCCTAGCCCTTGTGGTTCTTGGCTTCCTGCTGAAGCAAAGGAGGAAACTGTATTCAGGGCTCTGCATTCAGACAGGTCAAGGCTAAGTCACTGCTTAGCACCTCTGAGCTGGGCCACCGTGGACAAGTTCCTGTGTGGCTCTCCTTCCTCTGAGCCTCAGTGTGTTCATCTGTAAAATGGGAGGTTCATCGTGTTTCTTTACTTCACAGGACTGCGGTGAGGTTGAGCTGGATGATGCCCTGCTGGGAAAGGTAGTGTGCCCCAGGCCCAAGCATCTGTAAACTTCCTTGCGGAGTGTGGCAAACTCAAGGCCCAACCGTCCTCTGACACAGAGCCATTTGTGGAGCCAGTCATGTAGCCAATGAAGAAAGTTCCTCAGGGGGAACCTGGCTTGCTCAGTCTTTGCTAGAAAAGGTGCTGAGCCCTTGGTCCCGGATTCCTCAGCTTTGCACAACGGCCTGCACAGGCGTCATCCGGGCCCACAGCGTGGGGTGGGATTTAGTGGTGGAGGCGCTATCATGTCGCACCCCTACCGTCTGCTACTGTCTCCTACAGCCTCTCTGCAGTCCATAGAGTCTGTTCTTTTCAGTTCTTTCAGCGACTTTCAGCCAGTCTTCCTGCTTGCTTACTCACGTCCTTTGGGTCTTTGGAGGGGGGGGTGTCTTTTTTTACCCCTTGCAATCCTCCATGACAGGGGGTTGATGAAACGTTTTCCATAGGGGCCAGACATTACATATTTCAGGCTTTCGGGCCACATATCATTTATACTGCAGATTTTTGCTATGTAAATTTCTTTTCTTTAACAACCTTTCAAAAATGTAAACCCATTTTTAGTTCACAAGTTGAACAAAAAAGGTGGAGTCTGGATCGGACCCTCCCTTTCATGAAGCTGGGGATCTTCCCTGAGTGCCACATGTAGCACTGAAAATGATACGTACGAGATTGACAAAAACTCAGACAACGTTTGCTCCTTTTACACTCCCTGCTTTTGTTCGTTCATCCCTAAACCTCAGGAAACCCTGTTAGCACTCAAAATCAGCTCCCAAATGACAGAGAACTTTCTGGTACCCATAAAGTGCACAGTGACGAGTTTTCCCCACTCCTGCAAGTGAGTTCTGCCTCTTTGGTTACAGGACAATTTATTATCAGGCTTCCCAATGCAGTGCTGAGAATAGATTACAGGTTAAAAAGAATAGATTACAGGTGTGCAAGTAGACACTGAACCCCTCAACTTTCAGGACAGCTGGGCAACTGGGCTTGGACACTCTCCTCTGTTTATCCCAGTGCTGGGTAAATGTTATCATTTTTAACATGATAAAGGTTGTTAAGCTCTGCTTCAAGCCATTAAGTTATTGTTTCATTAAGTCCAGCTTTGGGCTATTCGGGGTTTTACAAGTTCAAATCACTATTTTCAACTAGCGTATGGAGAGTGTGGAACTCAGAGTCTCTTTATCGATCTCAGGGGACTGTGGGACGGTTTCTCCGACAGGACAGATGATACAAGTCACACTAACTGATTAACTCTTAATGGTTTAGACAGCCTCTGACGACAAAGATGAACTACCACAGTGAGGAAGACATCGAGGCCGTAAAAAACTAAAGACAAGGTAAATCTTAGAAGACTGTGAGACTGATAAGTGAACGGTTAGGGGGAAAGGGAAGCCAGAGGGAAGTAATCATTCAGTGTCCACGAGTTTCCAGGCACCGATTCTAGTTGAACAGGCAAACTCTTTGGGAGCTGATGTAAAAAAAAGAGACAAGAAATGGAATAGGAGAAGTAAGTGGGAGGGAGCGGAAGACGCTTGGGTAAAGTGCGGTGGGCTGCAGAGGCTGCTCATGGGAACAGATGCATGACAAGTGACGCAGTCGCTCAGGTCCAGCGTGGCTACCAGCCCACGGGACGACAGATCCCCCTGGTGTCTCGTGGCCAGACACCCCTGCATCCCATGGCATCGCTGCATCACGGCGCCTCTGCAACAATGACCGTGTATCACCCAGGGATGCAACAGTGAGGTACATATAGTCTGTTTTGTTTCCTGAGTCAGGAGAGCATACATTTCAGAAAGATTTCCCTCTAAACATAAGTGCGAGTTTAAGTTTCAAAAACACCCTCCATAAAAGGATAGAGATTTTAGTCTTCCGAACAGCCTCATTCCCAGACCGTCATCAGTGATGAAAGCCACACTCTACTAACCCCCGTGGCACATGAGTGGCAGTAAAGGTCCCGCTCGATGGACCTCTCCTGGTGCCCACCTGTAGTCGGCTCCTGTAATTTTTCCTCTGACTGAGTAGAAGTTTCTGAGCTGTCATTGTAGAAACATGATAATATCTGGCGCTTGGAACAATTTTTTATGATGTTAGGGGTGAGCTAGGGCAGTGTGGATCTGATTTTTTTTTCTTGTTCAAGTGCTAGTGGAAAAGTAGGAAAATATGCACAAGGCTAACCAGCATACTTTATGGGGTCAGAGCCCCGAATCCTCTGAATAGTGAGCTGATTGACTCCAGAGGTGATGATGATTTTCTGTATAAAAAGAATTAGAACTAAACTGTACATGTCCTGGAATAATGGCTCTTAATTCAGGCATATCATTGGGGAAACTGCTTTAGAAATATTTTCTGCTAAAGCTCGACTGAACTTCTCAGAAAATGTTCCTGAAGGAAGTTCTGAAAGGCACCTTGGACATGGACGACCACTGCCTCTGGACTAAGTTCCCAGTCACCAATGGTGGCCAGGTTTGAAACCTTAAGCCCAGGTGGCAGTGACTTTATTTGAAAAATACATGCATTGCACTAAGGTTGAACATGGGTGGTCTTTATCTGGTAGGAAGAGGAAGTTGTTATTTTTTAAAGAAAGTTTGCTTGTTTGAATTTTTTGAATTTTCTACAAAACATATATATTGCAACTGTAATAATGTGAAGCTCATTTATTTTACTTATTTATTTTTTTTAATTTTTTAAAAAATGTTTTCATTTGTTTTTGAGGGACAGGGAGACACAGAGCATGAGCAGGGGAGGGGCAGAGAGAGAGAGGGAGACACAGAATCCAAAGCAGGCTCCAATCTGAGCTGTCAGCACAGAACCCGACGTGGGACTCGAACCCACAAACCACGAGATCATGACCTGAGCCGAAGTCAGATGCTTAACTGACTGAACCACTCAGGTGCCCTAATGCAAAGCTCATTTAAAAAAAAAAAAGAAAGGGGGCGCCTGGATGGCTCAGTCGGTTGGGTGTCCGACTTCGGCTCAGGTCATGATCTCGTGGTTTGTGGGTTCGAGTCCCACGTCGGGTTCTGTGCTGACAGCTCAGATTGGAGCCTGCTTTGGATTCTGTGTCTCCCTCTCTCTCTCTGACCCTCCTGCTCACGTTGTCTCTTTCTCTCTCTCTCTTAGAAATAAATAAAACATTGAAAAAAAAAGAAAAGAAAAGAAAAAACTACACCCATGCCATTGTGGGAGGGCTGATTATACAGGGGTTGGTAAAGTACCAATTTACCCTTCTCTCCTAACTCTATTAATCTAATCAACACAATGAACGGAGTCAAAGGCGACTCAATACAGTGTTTCACAAACTTCTTCAGTACACAGACACCTGTAAATGTCTGGGAAGTGTCAAAATCCATTAAGGGATATCCCTTACTTTGTATTCACAGGCACACTTATGTCTTTCAACTCCCCCAAAACTCACAAAGTAGATCAAGGAAATTAAGATCAGTGATCTACTGCTGGTTGGAGCTTCGTACCCCATATTGTTGTTTTGTTTTCTTTTGATTTCCAGAAACAAAAACAAAATCATAATCTTGCCTGACTGGGAGGTGCAACACTCTCATTAACTATATTGTCTGGTTATGTCTAATTACAGCCATTTTAGCTCTAACACTAGGCTAAAGATGCATTAAAAAAACCCCGATACATCGGAATTTAATGCATCTAATAGAAACTGTAATCTTTCAAACACTGGATGGTACGGTCCACCTGTTCTAGCTTTTCAGAGGCTGTGAGACAATCAAAGGTGGGGGTTGAGTGGGGGGTGGAAATGTGCAAACTGTCCCTTGAGGAACATGCTCTGGGAGCATCAGCTTTCTGAGTGAGGTCGTGCTGGACAGAGTCTGAGTGACACATGCAGTGGGGTGGCAGGGTCATCGCTATGTCCAGCACTGTCCTTGAGACTCATCCCCTTTAGGTGACCAAATCTAGAGACTCTACTATGGACACCACCACTTCCCCATTTTATGCTAATAAACCAAAATGGGGAATGAAAAACTTCTGACAGGCTAGTATGGCCAATGAAAGTCTTGTATGTCTCCTGAAACGGAATGAACAGGGCCATATCGGCAGAGAGATGGAAGTCTAGAAAGCAGGACAAACCCTCTCTTGGATGCTATGCCACAATCCTCAGTGGTGGTCTTTCCCCCCAGCACATCTTTGTTAAGTCAAGAGAGAGCAGGGGGTGCCAGGGTCCTGAAACGTGAGAGAGGTGGCCTGAGCTCCCTTGCTCCAGGAGAGAGGAGACAGAATCTGCAGCGTGTGGACAGTATGGGTTTTCTACATCTGCAAAATGTATGTTCAACTCAGTGGCCAGTTGAGGCTTACGTCACTGTTGGGGGTGAGGGGCGAGGATCTGAGGTTATCTAGAGCCTAAAGCAGGACTTTCTTTTCAACTTACACTCTCTTCCAGGACTCAGATGCAGTTGAGGACACCTGACCCTTCAGTGCGTCCAGAAGAGACAATGTTCCCAGCTCTACCTTGGGGCTGTGATTTAACACTCAAAAAGTGCATTGACTGCTTTTGGGATGCTGAGAATTTTAGGGAGGAAATAAAAGTATTTTACACGCTGAGATCATTTATTCATTTATACTCTTTAAAAGTCTGTTCACATTTATTTGAAAAATATGTTACTTTCTTCCACATATATTCTCCAGCATTGTCTAAATGACAGGTCTTGCTAATTACTCTATTTCAAGTATATGTTGCATACAGACATGTGTATCACTGTGAACACAACCTGAAATACAAAACCAAAATTCAAACCAACAAAAGTACTGAACAAAGTTCTTAAAAGCATTATGGAAATGGGAAAGGAGGAGTAAATTTAAATATCTAACATTTGATGGGATTGATTGTAGTGTGTACATTTGTATAGTATTTAATCTTAAGAATAACACTGTGGGGCTCCTGGTGGCTCAGTGGGTTGAGCACCTGACTCTTGGCTTCAGCTCAGATCATGATCTCTCTGGTTCGTGGAATAGAGCCCAGCGTCTGTCTCTGCCCTGATGGTGCAGAACATGCTTGGGATTCTCTCTCTCTCTGTCCCTCCCCTGCTTGTGCATGCGTGTTCTCCCTCTCTCAGAATAAATAAATAAACTTAAAAAATGTCTAAAAGAATGAACACTCCGAGGTATTACTGTCTCATCCTTTACAAATGAGGAAAATGAGGCTGGGGGAAATAAAGACCATTTAACAGATACTGGGAAGGGCCAATGTTTTCAACTGTCACCTGCTTAAAACCAAATCCCATGCTTTCTCAGCTAGATTGGACCAGCTCCCAGACGTCCCTCAACTCTCCTATGCCAAAATTGTAAACTTTAATTTCATCTCACTGCCTGGAATCACAGTGCATCATCAAGATTACATCATCCAGAACTTTACATTTAAAATGAAATAATCCAGGGACGCCTGGGTGGCTCAGTTGGTTAAGCGGCCGACTTGACTTTGGCTCAGCGTCCGACTTCGGCTCAGGTCATGATCTCATGGTTCATAAGTTCGAGTGCTACATTAGGATCTGTGCTGACAGTGTAGAGCCTGCTTGGGAGTCTCTCTCTCTCTCTCTCTCTCTCTCTCTCGCTGCCCCTTTCTGCCCCTCTCTCTCTCAAAATAAATAAATAAATTTTTAAAAAATCATAAAATGAAATAATCCAGAGAAAACAGAAGCACCTGTTACTAGGCTCAGATTGAGTCTGCGTTACTCTCTTAGAGTCTCTACCGATTGGAGTAAGAAATCATGGAGTTCTACTTTGAATGTCTACCAGAATATGCTNAGGGAGACACAGAATCTGAAGCAGGCTCCAGGCTCTGAGCTGTCAGTCAGCACAGAGCCCGACGCGGAGCTCAAACCCACAAACTGCGAGATCATGACCTGAGCCGAAGTCGGACGCTTAACCGACTGAGCCACCCAGGCGTCCCCCTCAAATACAACTCTTGATTCTAAGAAGCCATTTATAGCAGACTGTCAGAGCTCAAATAACACTACTGAAGTGCCACACTAAGAGACAGAATGTTGAGAACATTCAGATTCAACTGTGATGTTTAAACAGGCAAAGATTTCAGAAAGGTTTTAACTTAGCTTTGGGCTTCTTTCTGAAGTTATCTTATGGCTATGAAACACACAAGCACACAGCTCACTGAAAAACAGAGGAGTTCTGAAAGGAACAGAGAGGTTTCGCAACCAAGTGGACAGATAGGGGTTGAAAGGGAAGTATTGTCACAGGCATTTTTGTTGACACTGTAAACACACACACACACACACACACACACACACACACAAATCCAATATTTAGGGCACAAGGCAGGGATCCTTAACAGCGGCACAAGAGGTTGTGGATGACGGAGAGATTCCAGAGCCATGTGGCACTGACTTAGCTCATCCTTCTCGGCTCTGTAGTCCCTCAGGAAGGTGATTTCAGGCACCAGGCAGGACTCCAGAATTTCGACGTTCCCCCGCCCTACTCAGAGACAGGGGCATACCTGTTTATCATGTTATCAAGACTCCTGATCACCCTTGCTCGCCTTTGTACATGCCAGCCCGGTCCCTACTACCTGCGACCTCAAGGAGCTGTACATGAATAAAGAAGGATCTGTGACAAATAATCAATCATTAGGCTGGTGGCTGTCCTCCGGTCCTGGGACGGATGAGCCCCAGTCAGCTAACTGGTGACACAGGAAGATGTGTTCTGATGCCCTGGACTTCTTGGAAGACTCTGAGGACTTTCTCCTGGAAAGAAGAGTGTAGGCCAGGCTGGGAGAAAATTAGGATGAGGCATAAGGTCATTAAAAAGTTAAACCAAGGGCGCCTGGGTGACTGAGTCATTTAAGCATCAGTTCAGCTCAGGTCATGATCTCGTAGTTTGTGAGTTTGAGCCCTGCGTTGACAGCTCAGAGCCTGGGGCCTGCTTCAGATTCTGTGTCTCCCTGTCTCTCTCTGCTCTTCCTCCGCTCATGCTCTGTCTCTCTCACTCTCTCAAAAATAAACATTAAAAAAAATTTTTTTTAAAGTTAAGCCATCCCCTCATACGCCCCATCGGTGGGAGAAAGCAATGGAATAACAGTCCAGCAAAGTGGAACTCAGGACCTCTGAGCTGGCCTCACCAACTTCTTCATTTTCAGGTAAGCAAATGGAGTCCAGAGACATGACTGTATTTTTATCAAGCCTACAACGCAATGATTATCAGATGCACCGTTATTTTACATACCATGAAGAGAGAGCCAACATGCTGCCCACAAACGAGGACAGGTCATCAACTGGGAGATGCATCCAGGCTCAGGGGTGGTAAATATAAAGACAAAAAAGTGGGTGTCTTATAACTAATGAGATGTAGGAAGCAGTTTGCCCCCAAATGCCCTACACTCAGCCCTTGGGTGTCTTTTGTCTCTGCTGTCCCGTGCAGCTTCACCTTATGGACCAGGAAGCTGGGGTCCAGGGGCTGGGTAACTCACTCAGCCACTGAGCTGATGAGGAACAGAAGTGGGGCTCTGACTAGACCCTACCCCTACATGTGGCCCCCACAAGGCTATGCAGCCTCTACTTCAAGGCATCGATCTTTGGCTCTGGAAAACAGAATTAAAAATATGTGCAGATCATCTGGCTCCTGATCAGGTTTTGCTTACGATAATACAAAAATTAAACTGCTGTCCTGAAGTCAGGCAGCAGGTCCGAAGCAGTCAGGGTGAAGGTTTACCAGTGGGGGGGACAGGGCCTCGGGGTGTAAAATGCTCTCGGGAAACCCACGAAGTAGGTATTTCACATGCCTGGCAACTGAGGAACTACCTAAGGCAGATTTGCTGTTTCACTCGACCTAGACTCATTGGAATGTGGAAGGGGGTGAAAGCGACTTTACTTTCCACAGGCCTAGCCCTTCCCTCCCCAAAGCTAGCTAGGATTCCTCCCCCTATCCTGGACCACCATGTAAACACTGGGAGCTTGCTGTGTTTGTCACTAAACACTTTGGTAGCTGCCATGAGAACTCTCCAGCTCCAGGTGGCCCAGAGATGCCCCCCGCCCTCACCGACTTGAGAAGAGGGCCAAAGCCACACAGGAAGATGGCCCCTCCTTAGTGACCCCTCTGGTCAGGCTGGCATCAGAGCACAAGTTAGGCTTGGAGGAGAAGGATCTGGAATATCTCATCTGGCTGCTGCCTCAGGAACCCCAGATATGTGTACCTCCTGTCTACATACTGTCACTTCCAAGTTTAGCTCAGGGAGGCATGGCCTATAATTCCTCATGTGGGGACAAGCTTCCAGAACATTCCAATACCTGGATTAAAGGTGAATGCTTATAAGGTCCCTCTCTCTCTCTCCACCTCCCCCCCCCCNAAAGGCTGCGCCCAGGTTCACCTGGCCTGTTAGGAGCCCTGGGAGCTCAGCCCACACAGATCTTCTCGAGATGAGAGTGCGGTGCACTGTGATCTCAAAGGCAGTGGGAAAGAAAACCCAGCGGCTCCCGGGCCACTGCCTTGTTGCCCGGCCTGGCAGCAAGGTATGGAAGAGCCCCCGCGCTGGGGCAGGAACAAAGGCACCTCGTCCTCACGAGGTATCCGCCTCCGTCAAGCCACCACCCGGTCTTTCGGCCTCTACTGGCCTTGCCCTCCAGGCCGCGTGAAAAAAGGAAACGTTCTCAGAGCTGTGCCTTCACATCCGATGCTTGGGAAAAGGTATCCTCCGAGGTATCCTCCCTCTGGAGACGCTGTTTTCAGGAGCAAGGCAGGCACTTCAGCTCTTGGGAGCAGTGTGAGGCCATCTGCCCTCCCCGTCTTCTCTGGAAGGGCGCTGCGGGACGCAGGGAGGCAAGGCACACGCGAGGGCTCCTGCTCCATAGGAAATGGGAGTGGCCGGTGCACAGATCTGGTGTTTGCCTGTCAGCAACTTGGGTAACACAACATTCCCGAAGCTGTGCTCTACTCTCTGCACTTAAGTGCCTTCTCATACGTGAAGTAGGAGTTTAGGTTTGTGTTTTCCTTCCCAAAGCACTGACCTTCCTTCCTACAGACGCTTTTTAAGCTACTTAACTGCCAGGAAGGGGCCCTGGACCCCCATGGTGACCACAAGGGGCCTGTGAGCTGGGCTCCCTCTGGGGCAGGGTGTGGGGTGGGGGAAGGGATAGGGTGGTTCCTCAAATCGAGCCAGCTGGAGGACATCCGCTGCTCCTTCCCACCCTCTGCCTCATCACCGGGAGAAGCCCCAGGGGCCATCTTGACACTGGCTACCTGCAAGGAGAGACCAGAGCCGAACATGGTTTACCCTCAGGCCTGAATTCAGTCTAGTCTGGTTCTCTGCCTGGAAGGTTATTTCTGGTTTTGAACATGAACAGCTTTGGCAAACTAGCTCACGCTCCACTCTCGTCCCTCACGGCATTTCTTTCGTCTTCTCTTACAAAGAAGTATTTTTCCAATTGTGGTTTTTCCTTTATTTTTCCAAATTTTTTAAACATTTTTATTTATTACTGAAAGAGAGAGACAGAGCATGAGTGTGGGAGGGGCAGAGAGAGGGGGAGACACAGAATCCCAAGCAGGCTCCAGGCTCCAAGCTGTCAGCGCCGAGCCCCACGCGGGGCTCGAACTCACAAACCGCGAGATAACTACCTGAGCCAAAGTCGGACGCCTAACGGACTGAGCCACCCAGGCGACCCCCAATTATGGTTATACATTGGGAGCAGGTGGTGCTGTTGCAAAATTACAAATACCCCAGCTCCATTCCCCCAGTTTCAGGTTTGAATGTTCTGGTGTGGGGCGGTGACCGTGGGACATGGGTGTCAAAGCTCCAGACGTTAATCACGTAGCTGGAGACACATCCTCCCCTCACCCCACAGCATCGCTTAAATACGGGAAAGCACCTCTACTCTCGGAACGAACAGAAACCCAAATCCTGCAGGTCTGCCAGTATCTCTAGGATACGACTTTGACACCTCCTAAACTTAACGCTTGGTTTAATTAAGCCTGATGAAATCACATCATGTATTTCGCTACCTTTAAGTAACAGGGAAACAGAAGTAAATGATCCAAAGGAAAAGCTCCTTTTTTTTTTTTTTTTTTGTTCAGGAAAAAGAAAGAAACTGGATGCAAAACTGGCCAAAGAAAGCACATCAGACAACTGACCCTAAACTGCCTTTTCTCCCAACAGTCGGCAGGACCACGTCAGCAGGAGGGAAGCTGATTTCATATTTAAAAATTTTTTTCTCTTAATTTAAATGTATTCATTTTGAGAGAGAGAGAGAGAGAGGGAGAGACAGACCGACAGACAAAGAAATGAGTGGGGCAGGGGCAGGGAGAGAGGGAAAGAGAATTCCAAGCAGGCTTTGCACTGTCAGCTCAGAGCCCGAGGCAGGGCTTGAACTCACCAACATCACGAGATCATGACCTGAGGCGAGATCAAGAGTCAGTCGCTTATCCAGCTGAGCCACCCAGGTGCCCCATGATTTCACAATTAATTGCAGTTTCAGCTTATTTAAGTGTCAGTGTTGTGTTTCCCTCCTTTTCCTTCTTCAGTGCACCCTGACAAATAATCAGGGTATGACATGAGAAAATTTCAAATCTCTTTTTGGGTTGAGATGGTATAGAATTCAGGAAGCACAAAAGCCTTATTACAGAATACAGCACCCACAGAAGGGTGGCACATCAAATCAGAATAAATCAACTTCCTTATCACCTGACCTGTACAAACCTAATTATCTAGACCTGATGTTTCGATAACCTGATTTCCAAATGATGCAATGCCCCTTTCCTTAATTTTTCTTGAGACAAATGCTCCAATTTTCTTTGTAGCATTTGGGGGGAAAGAAAGTTCAATGTCTAATTTTTCTGATATATTTAGAGCTATTTTCCTCTGCTTTCTAGGAGACGAAATAGAGAAACAGAAATGGGATCAAATTCTATAAATCAATTATGGTTGGCTTGCCCTTAAATATCATAAACTGCTGAAAAGAAGCGAAGTCATAGACATATATTAGGTTTATTCTGAAGGCTGCCTCAGAGATGGCGTCAAAAGTAAAGAGATTTGCAAGAACGAAAATGAAAAGAGGGAAAAAATCCTGGGAAGACTCGGAAATAATGAACTATTTCTTGTGAGCCTCTTCCAAGCCATCGGAATCCTGCGTCTGCCACTTTACCCACTGTGCTGGTGTGGATACATAAGTAATCCAATGCAGTGGGGTTAACAGCTGACAGTCTGTCACTGTGTTGCCTAATAATGGGTGCACTTTGCCCAATATTCTAGCCACTGCTTCACCTTCTTGGTATATTAAAATATCCCCTAAGGAAAAACCACAAGTGAAATAATAGTAGAACAAGAGGGCCTTACAGGTAGATGTGGATTTGGCTGGATTTTATGTCCTACTTTCATGCCCTTTCAGAATTTATTTAAGGAGTTGGAAGAGTCGGAATGTGTTAGCTTATGACATTTTTTTTTTTTTTTTGGGAACTGAAACCAAAATGAAGAAAGAAAGAAAAGAAACGAAACAACTTTGAACTTAAGTTTTCACCAGCTCAGCCTGGGTGCCAGTGTCAACCTCTGCTGGCTTCCCCAACAAGCCCTCCCGTCGAGGGCGCCCCACGACACCGGCTGTCTCTTGGCAGGCGGGGCTCTAAGGTGTTCCCGCAGCCAAAGGCAGGTGGAGAAGCAGGGCTGTCGTGAAGATCATTTTAGGACAGAATACAGGCCAAGCCCCAAAACGGGTTCTGCTCAAAACTGCCCGGCTGCCTGTCCTCATTTTATCCCGTGGCTTTACCTGGAGAGACACTGTCTCGGGGCTCAGCACACGACAAACAACCATGACGTTCCACACCAGGACTAAACGCGAGGCGGAGACTGAGCTGATGGATGCTTGCAAAGCCTCGCACACCTGGCTATGCTCATGTGAACGAATGTGCTGGACTGGCGCACAGGGAAACGAAGCCCTTGCGTTGTTCGTCTTCTTGACCACAACTGGCAGATTTGGGGGATTTGTGTTTGCACTATGTCCAAGTTCTGACATCTGCATAAGGATTTTTGACTGGAAAAAAGGACTTCTGCTCTGGGAAAGAACTGCCTGGTGGATTCTAGGTACCAAGCCATCTGCAAAATTCCATGCCGTATCCTGAAAGCTTGCTGTTTCCAGACCCCAAAGCTAATCAATTTGGGAGGAAATTGGCTCATATAGTATCAACCCAGTAAGGCCAGCAGCCAAGCCCCAGATGCTGGATGTGAAATCACAGGTGGAATCCTCTCCCAGTCTGCAACATGCCAAAAATGCAGATGTAACCAAAGCATCTGGAAAGGAGTCAAGAAGGCGAATACCGATAGTATAGGCGCCACTCAAATCGGAATCAGACGGCATTAGCGAGCCTGATGATGATACAGGCTCGCCTTGACCAAACTTCAGCCAGGTTCCTCTGCATCCTCTTCTCAACGAGGCCTTAACCTTGGGGTCCCTCCTCCCCCTCCCCATCTTGTCGTTGGCTTGCCTAGCCCAGTCTCAGCAAGAATCCTGTTAAGTCAGTTTAATGAGAATCCCCGCCCCCCCCGCCCCCTCCCCTTTGGTGAGGTACCTTTGGTATCTTTTCAGGTGCCTCCTTCCTCCCCTTTGATGTTTTATACATTTACTTACCATGTTTTAGGCCTTCAAAGGGTGGGTTCAGGTGAGGTCAGTTTAGCAAGAATCCCCAACCATAGATGTGTTCTCTTAGTGATTTTCCATCCACTGCCCCTCACGCCTTGTTCCTTGGCTGTATATACCCACATGTCCTTGCTGTGTTTGCAGTTGAGCCTGAGCTCTCTCCTTTAACTCGATAGTCCTGGCACCTATTTCAACAATCTTGAATAAAGTTTTCTTTACCATTTTCATACACGTTGGAATAATTTTCTCATTAACAGTAAATGACTGGATTGCAATAGGACCCAAAGGTCAAGGCATTTTGGTGACAACAAATGTCACTGTCCGCTTAGCAGGGAGCTAACGTTTTCCTTTGTGTGACTGCTTTGTTTAAATAAACTTAAAAAAACCCTTATTTATTTTATTTGCTTCCCCCTATTAGTTTAACAAAGAGCCAACACTGAGTATTTTAGCTTGAAGGCTTTATCTTTAAATAAACTGTTTATTTTGGAATAATTTTAGATTTATAGAAAACACTAGCTATTTTAGTTCTGAGGCTTTACCTTTAAATCAACTGCTTATTTTGGAATAATTTTAGATCTACAGAGACACTGCAGTGAGAATACAGAGTGTTGCCACATATCCCTTCCCAGTTTTCCCCGTTGTTAATATCTCACTTTTGTCAAAACAAGACATTATCATTACATTACTATTAATGAAAGTTTTAAAATTAATTAAAATTATTTATTAATTAGACTTTCTTCGGATTTTATCAGGTGTTCCAATAGTGGCTCCTTCTGTTCCAGATTCTGGCCCAGGTACAACACTGCATTCAATTTTCATGTCTCCCCAGCGTCCTGTGATCTGTGACAGATTCTCAGCCTCTCCTTGTTCTCGTCCCCTTGACAGCCTCCAGGAATACTGGTCCAGTGTCCAGCAGAATGTCCCCCAATCCGAGCTGATCCGATGTTTTTCTCAGTAGACTGCAGTTATGGGATTTTGGAAAGAGTATCGCAGAGTGAAAGGTCCTTTTCATTGCGCCGTCATGTTTTTGTGATTATTCTGATTGTTCGGAGTGTCACAAAGATGGCAATTTTTGCTCATTAATTTTAGAGCACGGCTTCTTCACATTCCAAAGCTATCTACGGGGAAACCCCGCTACCCAAGACATTAGTGAGAAATTTTACTGGAGGTTTCACAGTGGAGACCGACGGCTGGCATATGACAGAGCTCAAGGTGATGGACAGCCTCACTGATACCAGTGTTCCCTCCTACACAGGCAGGTCAGCTCATGCGGCCTCTATGTGTGCCCAGGTAGCCTCTGGAGCCACCAACTCCATCCATCTGCACCCCCAGAACACCCCAACTCTGTATCTGATAATAAATCTGTAAATAAAACAGATACAATCCCTACCTTCACAGAGTCTATAGTCTAAGGAGAGATCAAACAATCATAAAATGAACTCATTTTGGCGCGCCAGGGTGGCTCAGTTGATTAACCATTCGATTTTTTATTTCATCTCAGGTCATGATCTCACCATCAGGAGATAGAGCCCCATGTTGCATTCTGTGCTGGGCATGGAGCCTGCTTCAGACTCTCTCTCTCTCAAAATAAAGAAATATTTAAAAATATACTCCTTTCAAGATATGATAAGAATCACAATGAAAGCATCAAGGAAGGATGCAATAAGACCTACTTTGTGTGTGTGGGTGAGAGAAAGAGAGAGGGAGGGAGGGAGAGAAAAGGGGGGGGAGAGAGAGAGATCTGCAGGGTAGGGGAGGAGCATATTTATGTTTTGGAAGCAGGGGTCAGGGAACGCCTCTCTGAAGGAGTAACATTTATACGGGCAGGACTTGGGGGATGAAGACAAGTTAGTTAAGCTATGAAAATCACAGTTCAGGCTGAAAGGAAGGCCTGCTGGAATATTCTAGAGGACAGTGTGTCTGGAGCACAGAGACTGCTATGGCCTCAGCAATCATTCAGGGCCAGGTTAAGACCATGTTCAAGGTTGTGAATGCTGTCCTTCCTGGAGGGTGCGTGGGAAGTGCTCAGGGGGACAGGAACTAAGTACCTCCTTCACTTCATAGAGGAGCTCTGGGTGATTTGTGAATAAATGCTAACTGAGCCATCCCCACCTCCCTTAGCCAACCACGCTGCTCCTTCTACATCCACACCCACATCTCTGGAAGGAGAGCAACGCGGCAAACCCGAAGGTCAGCTCCCTGACTCCACACGCCATTCCTAACCAGGGTCTGATACAGATAAAAGCTGACGCTCCTCTCTCAGAAGAAGGAAAAGAGCTGTATTTGCAGACTGGGCACCAGGCTAGTCCCCTGAGCACGCTTGCCTCTGAACTCAAGAACGACAAACTACCCTGGTTGTTGCAAGGCTTGTGCATCAACCCTCCTTAAGCATGGATACTGCATCATCCCTCCTTAAGCAATGACTCTGCCACATGGTTTTATAGCCTCAATTTTCTAATGGTAATTTGGGCTCCTGTTTTGTAAATAGTAGAAGAAGGTCCATATTTCTGTTGATGGTTTGGTTAATGACCAGGCGAAGCCACAAAAACAGTATTAGTAGAACAACAACAAAAGCACTAGTTTCGAAAACAACAGCGTACATAACTAGCATTTTGTACATGTAAGGCTCCTATTTAGCATCTGCCGAAACCAGGGAATAAAACATCTGTCAGTGAGTTATGGATTACTGGGGATCTATTGGGTGCAGCATGTATGTGAGAAACAAAAGGAGCAGAAATGTTTCTGGTGGGGGAAGGAGATGTGGCCCAAGGAGACATCAGAACCCACAATGCCTACGCAACAGGAACTTTCTAGAAGAGAATCCAGCCAAAATTCAGGATAGGAAGAGCTTTGCCCAGGGAGCAAAGAGACTTGCTGGGTTCTAGCATGAAGTTTGTCATTAACAATCCATGTGACCCTGGGCAGGTCAATTTCCCTCTCGGAGCCTCTATCGCCACATTTATATGATGGTGCGGGGAAGGGGAGTCTGAAGAATGTATCAACCTCTAAGGTCCTTATAATCTGAACCTTTTATGATTCCTTGGGGCTAGCTCTCCACTGTCTAACCTCGTAGCCCCTAAGGCATGCGTGGCCATTTGAATTCAATACAATGAAATGAAAATTATAGTTTACCAGTCGCACTGGTCACATTTCAAATGTTCAATAGCCAGGTGCAGCTAATGGTTAGTGCAGAAAGAGAACATTTCCATCATGACAGAAAGTTTTATTGGGCAGCATTGTTTTAGACCTTTCCCTTTAAAACAGACTCTTGAAGAGTCTGACATGAACACTATTCATGTTCTTAGTTATTGACTTTATTGTAAAATTAACTGTTACTACCACAAATACTATTAAGAGTTGACATTTATTGAGCACTGCTATTGCTAGAATTGTGCTATGGGCTCCTTTTGATTTAATCCTCACAAAACCCCTTCGAGAGAGGAGCTGGTGTTTTCCTTACTTATAAATGAGGAAAACACAGTTCAGAGTGGCTACCTCAGCTGTTCAGAGCCACATCCCAGAAGTGGCAAGGACAGCACTTGAGCCCACTGATGGTCATCATCCAGGGACCCCAATGTTTTCACCCTGGCCCTAAACTGGTTCTCTGATCTCACTGTCTCATAACCAAGCCTCTTTGACTCCTCACGTCTCCCCTGCGGTGGACGCCGGGCCTTTGCACATGCTGTGTGTAGGATGCCCTACCTCTCCTTTTCTCCTTTGCTCGGCAACTTATTTACCTTTTAAAAACTAACTCAGATATGAGGCACCTAGGTGGCTCAGTTGGTTAAGTGTCTGACGTCAGCTCAGGTCACGATCTTGCTGTTTGTGTTTGAGTCCCGTGTCAGGCTCTGTGCTGACAGCTCCGAGTGCTTCAGATTCTGTGTCTCCCTCTCTCTCTGCCCCTCCCCGACTCGTTCCCGGTCTCGGTCTCTCACCAATCAATAAAAACATTAAAAAAATTAAAAATTAAAAAAAAAAAAACTAACTCTGATATCACTTCTCCATCAGGCAAAACAGTTGCCCTGTCTGTTTTGGGTTTCTGCTACACTCGGGCTCTGTTATGATATCTGCCTGCAAGTCTGGTCTCGTACCAGACGGTTAATACATTCAAGATTAAGTCTGTGCCTCACTGTTTTATGTATCTTCAGTTCACAAAGGTGCTGAGTCCGTGTTTGCTGAACAAAAATAGCAAGTATCTTTCTCAGGTTAAGAGTCACCGCCTTTTCCAACCACTCCGGCTTATCTAGATGCTTTCCATTTTCCCTGGAACTTGCAGTTTAGATGCATTCATTATCTGCAAGCAGAGGGCCTTGGGACCTCGAGTCAGGGAGCAAAGTTAAATACATATACACATACACAAATGACCGTTATTTTGGAGACAGATCTCTCTACAAGCAGGCTGTCATTTATAGGCAAGGAAATGTTGCCTCTTCCTACCAATTCTGGTGAAGTCCTGTCCGCATTTTCCACCACACCCCAGGCCCGGGCAGTGCTCTGGGCTAACTGCCTACAGTGTCAGAGGCTGCTCAGAAATACCACAGTCCCATCAGGGTGTAGCCTGGCCACTGTCTTGCTTCAGTCCCTCCCCAGAGCAACAGGATGGCCCGCAGGTGCCTTATGAAGGATGCGGAAGTTGTTCACAAGGGTCTCCATGCACAGTTAACAAGATGCCCAGTAACCCCTACACAGTCTCCCCAGGAACAGAAGGGCGCTACTCTGCTCCCTGCCTTGTAGCTCTTCGCCCCTGAGAGAAAACAGAACAAAAAGTTCTTCCTTCCTGCCCTCCCTGTCCTCTACAGTCATACAGGCAACTGTACTGAGTTACCTTTCTGCTTCTGCATTTCCAAAAAGAGCTGAGGTAGGTCCAAGTCTTAAAAACAAAACAAAACAAAACCCTAATTGACTGACCTAACAAACAAAAACAGAATCCGAACTATCAACAGAACAAAGTGTAGGAAAAGAAATGCTATTTCAGGGCGCCTGGTGGCTAAGTTGGTTGAGCATCCAATGTCGGCTCAGGTCATGATCTCACAGGTTTGTGGGTTCGAGCCCCACGTTGGGCTCTGTGCTGACAGCTTGGAGCCTGGAGCCTGTTTTAGATTCTGTGTCTCCCTCTCTCTCTCTCTGCCCCTTCCCCCTCTCAAAAATAAATAAACGTTAAAAAATGCTATTTATGAAGACCTCCTATGTAGCAGGACTGTTCTGGGTAAATTAATTTCTTGTAATCCAACAGTGCAATAAGGTATACTGAATGATCACATTTTACAGATGGAGATACTGAAGCCCAGGAAGCAACGATTAATTGAGAGAGCAAGAGCTTACTGGCAGAGAGAGCTGGGTTCAAATTTGAACATCATTAGTTCTTTGGTTGGGGACACAGTTTTGGATCTCAAGTCTCTGTTTTCTCATTTGGAAATACAGATCAGTAGTACCCACCTTCCAGCGCGGCCACAGAGCTGGACCAGAAAATGTCTGCAAAGTGCCTAATACAACATCTGGCACCTTGTTATATTTAATGCTAGTTTCCCCTTCCCTTGTCTGCTAAGTGGCTGAGTTGGGAGTTCAAAAGCAGGGTCATGGGCTCCAAACCCAAGTTCTTTGCAGATCTGGAGTGAGAACTTATCTCAGCTGCTCCTCGACCACTAGCTGAAGTTGAGTGGTTCTGGCAAATGCTCTCCATCATTTTACATATCTATGTCCAGTTGTAAATCTTTTAGAAGTCAAGATCAAAATACATAAGTCATGCATCTCCCAGTACATTTTAGCACAGCCTGCTCATAACGGTATCTCTGCCAGCCACTTAATGTCGTAGAACTACTTAGGATAAAGGTTTAACGCTGGCAAAAGATAATAGAGCAGTCACTGGGTTTCAGTTCCTAGGGAATTTGCAAAAAGCGCATAAGATACAGGGACCAACCATAGACTTTCTTGTCCTAAGTCTTTATTGTAGTCCCCTTCCTTTGAAGTAGGCTAGGTAGTGTTAGGGAAAGAAAAAATCCTTTCGTATCAAGTTGTAGGCTGCATTTAGAGCTGGGGAAGATTTCAGTGTCACTAGTTTTCTTGCTGGCCAGAGATTATTTGTTCTTTGCTTGGTATATGGTGGAAGACACTGAGCTTCTAGAAAAATTCTTCAAATCTAGACTCCAGGGAACGCACTGTTGATCCTCCCATGGAATTTCTTTTGCAGACAGCGCCTTCTCCAATGCGGTCTATGCAAATGTGGTCTCACGTTTTTCACTTATGTGGTCACTTGACAACATGTTTCCCATCCTATGCACCCCTTCGCTACTTTCAACACCCTAAGAGCATTGTAGAGACAGCTGTGGTACAATGAGAGGGTGCAAAATTGGAGTGGTGAGAGCAGCACTGAGTTCTTGCTCTGCCCCTTTCACTGCAACTTTGGACCTGTTGCCTCACTTCTATGAGTCTCGTTTTTTCTCATCTATACAACGGGGGTATGGGCCAACTGCCAAAGCTTGTGAGGATCCAGTGTCATTTTGCATCTGAAAGCTCTGTGGAAACCACCAAGTGCTATTAGAATGTTTTTCTTAGGATTTAAGGAGCAGGAGCCTGAAGAACTAAATGCTTAGGGTAGTATTTTCCATTTTTAAAGCTTTTTAAATGTTTATTTATTATTTTTGAGAGGCAGAGAGAAAGAGAGAGAGATCACGAGCACAAATGGGGAAGGGGTGGGAGGTGGGGAGAGGATCCAAAGCAGGCTCCACACTGACAGCAGCGAGCCCCATGTGGGGCTCGAACTCATGAACCATAAGATCATGACCTGAGCTGAAGTCAGATGCTAAATCAACATAGCCACCCAGGCGCCCCAGTATTTTCCCTTTTTAAATTGAAATTCATAGTTGCCAGTAGTCTGATTCATTTTGGATTAAGTATTGGGAAGCTTAGAGATCAAAGACTTTAATTAACACACGTGATTTCCAACATACTAAGCTGTGCATGAAAATGTGGCATTCTACAAAACAGACGGTAATGGAAAGAGCACAAAACCAGGAAACTAAAGCACCCATGACTCACTCCCAGGGCTCTCACTGACCTACTACCTTAGTGACACATGTCCCAACCATTCTGCCACCCGCTCACAATGATTTCTTATCTGTAACTACAAGGACAATCTCCGCCTTTGTGGGTGATCAGAGAGTGACGAGGATGCATCTAACAGCAGTCTGCACGTTGGAGGCTAGAACCCGTGTAAACCTGAGTCTGCACTACTGCCCGTGTAAGGTCATCCTCTAGCACGAGACCATCCTGAGGAGCCATATGTATTTTCAAAGAAAGAATCAATCACTTAGGTGTAAAATTAATCACAGAATGAATGTCAGATGTTCTTAACCTTCTTAGGGACCCCGAGTTCATGCACTGGATGCAATCAATGGATCGTCTCCCCACCCCCAAAAGGACACATAGGTACATACATGCAATGTTGGGTACAACTTTAGAAGTTTCATGGACTTCCTGGTGGTCAGTTACAGATCATGTAGGTTTCTGGAGACTTCAAGAATCTGCTGTAGATCATAAAGAGCAGATACCAAAGGTCATCTCATTTAAGACTTTCACTTAATGGATGATACATGGAGGCAGAGCACTTATTAGGGGCCTTGTCACAAATGTTAAATACAGTTTTAAAAATGTTGTTCTTCCATTTTAAGAACTGACCACTCATATTATATAGAGAAAGCTCCGTTATTTGGAATATTTTATTTATCCAAACATTTGTCATCCCTGTTAAATCAAGACAATGCATATCTTATCCATTTTCCATACCATAAATTGAATTTATACCTTGAAACAGTGCTGTGTAGCAAGGAAGTACAGATTGAATTAATCCAATGTCCCATTTAAAGCCAAACGGCTAATGCTTTTAGAAGGACATTTTATCCACCAGGGCTTAAACGTAAATTCCTAGATGCACGTTGATCTATTAATCAGGCTTTCTGAGTTTACATAGCATCTAGCTAATTGCATCTAGCTAATTGCCAGATTCCTCTTCAAAAAGAAAAATCAAGTGCTGGTTAAGTATGATGCTAAAAAAAGAGAATCTTTTTAAAAATAAAATCAAGAAAATTTGTGAACAATATAATTTACACATTAAGGAGTCTAGGTGCTAAGGGCTAACGCTTCCCCTGCAGATGGAGATTTGGTACCTGTTACTTATTCACCGTCATCACAACCAGTAGAAATTTTTCTCGCAGTGCTGTGGGATTGGTTTGTGTTTTCTCAACATAATGCTAGAACATACCATCGGTGTCACAAGTGAACAGCAAATTAGCTGGTTTAGAACCCTGAGTTTACAGCAAAGTCCAATCTATGTATTGCTTGCTGTGTAGTTTCAAAACAGCACCATTTATCGGACAGACATTAGGAGTCAAAACACAGGTCAAATTTGGGTTGTTAAAAACCTTGTAGTGTGTAAAAGACAACCTACTGAATGGAAGAAGATATTTTCAAATGACGTATCTGATAAAGGATTAGCATCCAAAATATATAAAAAAATATACACCTTAACACACTCAAAAACCATAATCTAATTAAAATGGGCAGAAGACATGAACAGACATCTCTCACAAGAAGATGTACAGATGGCCAACAGACACATGAAAAGATGCTCAACATCACTCATCCTCAGGGAAATGCAAACCAAAACCACAGGGAGACATTACTGCACACTGTCAGAATGGCTAAAATAAAAAACACAAGAAACGAGTGTTGGCGAGGATGTGGAGAAAAAGGAACCCTCGTGTCCTATTGGTGGGAATACAAACTGGTGCAACCGTTGTGGAAAACTGTACAGAGGTTCCTCAAAAAGTTAAAACTAGAACTACCATATGATCCAGTACTGGGTACTTACCCAAAGAAACTGAAAACACTTATTCAAAAAGTTATATGCACCCCTATGTTTATTGCAGCATTATTTACCATAGCCAAATTATGCAAGCAGCTCAAGTGTACATCGACTGGTGAATGGATAAAAAAGAGATGGTATATATAATGAAATACTACTCAGCCATAAAAAAGAATGAAATCTTGCCATTTGCAACCACATGGATTATTTAGAGCATATAATGCCAAGTGAAATAAACCAGTCAGAAAAAGACAAATACCGTATGATTTCACTCAAATGTGGAATATGAGAAACAAGACAAACAGAAAAAAAGAGACAAACCAAGAAATAGAGTCTTCACTATAGAGAACAAACTGATGGTTACCAGAGGGGAGGTGGGTGGGGAGATGGGTGATATAGGTGAAGGGGAGGGATTGAAGAGAACACTCATGATGAGCACTGAGTAATGTGTAGAATTACTGAATCACTGCATTGTACACCTGAAATTAATAGAACACGGTATATTATCGACACTGGAATTTTTTAAAAAAAGGTAAAAGAACCCTTTGCAGTATGCAAAGAACATAGATATTCTTCTAAATCCACGCTGCTGTTATTGATAGTCCGACCAGAAAAGGCACAGCTTCAGGTAGAAGATAAATGAGGTCACCTCGGCTAGCACAGACCTGAAGTACCACCTGGCTCATGCCAGTGAACCTTGTGCCTCTAGTTCAAGTTTTCCGTGTCTTCCTAGAAACCCAACAACAATGAAGTCAAAGAGAAACTGTATCTTCTTCTCTAGAACTCCCGTCCCTTCATACACCCTCTAAGGAGGCTTCTAATTTTTCCGGGGTAGTTCTTGCATCGATAGTGAATGATCCCTTCCCATCAATTCTGAGAAGAATTTATCATGGGGATTGAGGCTTAAAGCTTCAGAGGCTATATGCCAGATCTGCTCCCAGCTTCTGCCTCAAGTGCCATGTAGTCTCAAGCAGCTGCCGTGCCAAGCTTGGAGAGGAGGTGGGGAGGTGGCCAGGCCAATCACGCTAGAACTGGTAACCTCCAAACTGGCCAGCTTGACTTGCCAAGGGAGACCAGCTGCTTCACCAGACCCGACCCACTTTGCTTCCTCTTCCCGTCAGGCCCTTCAGGGTTTGAGCCCCAGCTGGCTCATCGGCTTTCCTCGGCCTGAGGTCTCTGGAGAGGCCAGGATGTTCTCAGATGTCTGTGGTGGGGATCGCTTTTCAGACTTTAATGTTTCTTGTCACTCCTTTCATTCTGGAAGAACTATCATAAAGAACAATCTTCCACGGAACAGTTTGGTCATCCCAAGCATGTGCCCAAAACAGATACATGAGCTGGTTGACTTGCTCAACCTTTATGTAACCTCAGATTTCCTGATTAACTCCTTTAATCTTAATTGTTTTAGAAAAAAAAAAAATTCAAAGCTTCTAAAGCTCTTTACTCCTAGTCTCCTGGGCACTGATATTGGGTCCCAGGCTGTTTGACCACATTGCTTCGGCAAAACAATGGCTCTCCCTGGGATTTTAAAAATATAATGAGGCTGTTCTCTTACTTTGTAACTATTTATCTCAGCGTGGACTCAGTTCTCATCAAGGAGCTTTGTTTATAGCTTTAAAATTTTTTTTATTCCTTTGAGAAGAACCCAAATCAATAAAGACTTTAGACAGTAGACCTCACTTTTCTTGGAATGTTTCTCTTGCCTATATAAGCAAAACTAAGTAATTAAATCCCCTATAAGAGAATTTGTATTTTTTCCAGGGAGAGGAATTTCGAACGTTGATTTTCACTCTGACTTATAAGGAAAGCTGTAATTCCACAACAACATTGACTAGGTAGCTGTAGAACCAAATAAATATCCATGTCCTACCTAATGAATATCCTAGTTACTGATCAGAAGATGTGGATGTATATAATTATAGCTATTGAATATATAGATTATCCAATTTTTTATGGAGAGGGAGAGTTGAATTTTAGATATTACCAAAAATGCACAAATCCATTGAATATTAATTTTCCCTGAAAAAGACATCCTTTCTCACATTATCTGGTCTCCTCATTTTTAAATTCTTCTAATTATTTTTAAGGAAGGATGCAGGTAAGAAAGGAGGGAAACATACATCCCACCCACAAATACACATATACGCACGTTACACACACACGCGTGCGCGCACACACACACGCACACACTTCACACTGGCAGATAGAAATACACTATTCTCAAATAGCACAATTTCTAAAGTTGCCCACAAAAGATTCCTCTGACCTCCTATGTCCCACATCCAATAATACATTACACAGAAAGGGGAAAAGAGACTTATTTTAGGGAGCAGATCATGCTTTCTCTGCATGCAGAGGAAAGGCACTGTACCTACAAGCAAGGAACTACACTAAAAGAGAGCAGACATTCCATTCATCCCATTGCTTTCTGCTCTTACTTTTCTCTTCCTGAATCTACTTCAGGCTAAAGGTTGAAAACAATACAGTATTAAACCTGGCAGAGAAGAAGTGAAACACCATCAAATTTGCCCCATGCCTCCCAAAAAGCATACATGCTATAAGCCATTCTAATATTAGAACATTCCTGAAGCATCTAGAGTACTCTTGCCATTAAGTTGGCTGCATAAGCAGAATTGCTACTGTTTAGTGCAACCCTTTCTGTGACCTAAGGAGAGTCGTTAAAAAACCTCATTAATTTAGACCATCGGTTTTCAATGAGGCTGATAAGTTTAGAAATATGAGGGCATTTCTTTCCCTCCCTTCTTTTTTTTTCCTCTATTTTTCTTTTATCTTGCTTGTCACAATGTCTGTAGGGTACTACTGTTTATTTAGTGGTCCGGGGCCCGGGATGCGGTCTCTGCATGCTCCGTCCCCTCTATATGCCCACAGCACCCTGATTAAGAAACACCTGATTATGTCTCAACCAGCCCTCTACAATCAAGGGCAATAAAGAAATTATAAAGTAAAGAAGTAAAATAAAAAATACCTGAAGTGCCTGAAGCTGCTATCTTGCATGAAAGTTAATTTATAGTTGATTAAATTATTGGCCACTTCTTTTATCAATGGGGGAGCACCTTTCATGAACGTGGCCTAAATGTGACAATAATATAGCCCTCATGGGTTGAACTGGATGCTGGTGGAAAGATACACTGAAGCCCTGATCCCTAGGTACCTGTGAAATGTGACCTTAGTTGGAAATCTGGTCGTGGAAGATGTTATCAAATTAAGATAGGGTTGGCCCTAATCCAATATGAGTGAATGACTGGTGTCCTCGTGAAAGGGAATCTGGACACAGACTCAGAGGGAAGAAGGTCACATGAAGACGGAGGTGGAGAATGAAGCTAATGCTTCCGGGAGCCAAGGAACGCCTGGGGTTACCAGGAACCAGAAGAGGCGAGGAAGGGTCCTCCCCGTGAGGCTTCAGAGGGAGCCTGGCCCTGCTGAAGCCTTCATCTCACACTTCCAGCTTCCAGAACAGGGAGAGAATACATTTCTGTTGTGTTAAGCCATCCAAGTTTGTGGTAATTTATTATGACAGCCCTAGGAAACTAAGACAATACTAATCTATATTTATCCCAAACTTGGCAGTTCGGCACAGTCCAGGGGAGCAGGCAGCCTGCAGCAGAACGGGGGGAATAATGTTTGGGTACAGGACACTTCCTGGCATCTTCTGCGGCCGGGTGGCTAGGAGGCAGGAGCCGATTTCCCCTTCTACCCGGTAGGGCACACTTTCTTCTGAACACTACTACCTATCGATAAATCCTTTACAGGACAATCTTTACTGGATTCTCTAGAATATAGCTAGAGTGAAATTTTCTGTCATTAGTATGTGCCACTGCGGGTGGTTGTCCAAAGACAGCACACTTGTTTGGAAAGCGACTACAATTCCTTTCCAAACTTCACGAGCTGCTGTCTGATCCTGTGAAGCAGGCTAACCCGACCCCCTCTCCTTTCTGTGCTTTCCTGGGACCTTTTGATCTCCTGTGCACTGGTGGGGCCTCTCACCCGGCAGCTCCCAGGTCACTTTCCACCCCCAAAACATTCTTGTCCTACAGGCCACTCGAGGCTCTATGCCCTTCTATGTGCCGGTCCATAGCAGTAAATAAATCACTCTCAGCTACTCTAAATTAACGACTTTTGTTTTTAAAGCTTATTTTTTTATTTTGAGAGAAAGACAGAGACGGGGAGAGAGAGAGCACAAGCATGGGAGGGGCAGAGAGAGAGAGGAGACAAAGAATCCCAAGCAGTCTCCGCATTGTCAGTACAGAGCCCCATGCAGGGCTCGAACTCCCGAACCCCAAGATCATGACCTGAGCTGAAACCAAGAGTCAGACGCTTAACCGACTGAGCCACCCAGGCGCCCCAACGGTTTACTTCTTTCAGAGACCATGAAGCCTTTAATCCTAACTCTCAAGCGGGGGAGTGCTGGCAAACCATGTGGAAGGGGCTTTGGAGTTCTTGAAGTCAGGGGACTCCAATTCCTGTAAACATGAGATTTGTAGTCTAAATTCAGCCGCTAAGGAGCTATGAGATCTTGGGTCTCCACCTCTGAGTTTCCGATTCCTCAGTTCAGCTCAGGAAGTCCTGAGCACCTACCTACCATGTATACACTCATACCTGGGCAGGGGACAGGAAACTGACACAGCAGCCCTGCTCTCCAGAGGCCAGAAGTCTAAAGGGGTAACATACGTGAACAACTGAAAGGCAACTTTGAGCTTGCGGGAGAAAGAGCATTTTGGCTGGCAGACAGTGGTGCACAGCCTTCTAGAACGAGGACCTGGCAGGGGCGAAGGCCTGAAGGTATGTGGCATGTCCTTCCATCCTGGGGAAGACTTCCCAAACAAGAATCATTTATTTGCTTCTGGAGCCTCTCACACCATGAGGACCCACACTATCTTTCTTTCGCTCTGCCTCTAACTCAGATCTTAAGCCACTTGCTAAGGAGTTTGGACTGGTTTCTGTAAGAAATGGGTGGTTTCTGGAAGATTCTTTATAAAAAACTTTGAATGATGGAAGAATGTAATCATCCACAAACAATGAGAGAGAAGAGCTCAATGGAACGTTATGTATCCTTTGCCCAGTTTCAAGAATTATCAACTCAGAATCATTTTATTTTCCTGTAGTATTCTCACCTATTCTCTCTAGGATTTTGAAGTAAATCCTAGGCATGGTGCCACTTCTTATGTAAATATAACAGTGTGTATCTATAAACGATAAGGGCTGTTGGGGCGCCTGGGTGGCTCAGTTGGTTAAGCATCCAACTTTGGCTCAAGTCGTGATCATGGTTCATGAGTTTGAGCCTCATGCTGGGCTCTGTGCTGACAGAGACTAGAGCCTGCCTTGGATTCTGTGTCTCCCTCTCTCACTCTCTCTGCCTCTCCTCCACTCATTCTCTCTCCCTGTCTCTCTCACACACAAAAAATAAGTATTAAGATAAGTGATGTTATTAAAAACATATGGCTATGTCATTGTCATCCTGAAATAATACATTAGTATCATCAAATGTCAGGCAATGATTAACTTCACAATTGTCTCAGAAACATTGTAATTTATTTTTATAGTTTTGGTTTGATCCAAATAAGGTCCACAACTGTTACTGGTTGCTGTGTCTCTTAAATAAAGTCTCCTCATCAGTAAATCCTGCCACCCCATCTTTCTCTTCATCTCTCTTTTTTCCTTGCAATTTATTTATGGAAGAAACCAGTCTGTCTGTCTTGTAGAGTTTTCTGTGGTCAGGAGTTTGCTGACTCCATTTCTGGGGTGTTACTTAACACCCTCTTTGGTCCTCTGCATTTCCTGTGACTTGATAGTTGGACGCGGAGACTTGATCAGATGTGGGTTCCCTTCAGTGTGGGAAGGCTATTTCACAGGGGACGGTGCACCCTTCCATCAGGAGATCTAGTATCTGGTTGCGCCACACTTCATGCTGTTGGCCACCACTGAGGGTCAGTGCCAAAACTCGCTAACTCGTTAGGTGACACAATACAGTACTATTCTATTTCTACCACGCCACCTTCATTTATTAGCGAGGACACCTATATAAAGACAGTCATCCCATCGTCTAATATTTGATCACCCAGTGGTACACAGCACAAAACAAAGGCACACTAAGACCAATCAATCAAGGATTTTAATTCTATTTATCTATTATTGTCCCAAAATAATAGCCTCCTCCAAGGGAGACCAATGAAGCTGTGTGTTAATACTGTTTTGTTTTTGGTATCATAATTAACTCATGAGTTTGAACAATGTGACCCAATCCACTGCAGTTATACTTACTGATGCTCAGTTCGTTCCCTCGTTGGCCAGTGGGAGCCTCATTAAGTGGTTCTGAGTGTTTTTGACAGGAGCCTGGTAGCCTTTGACAGCATCCTTACTATCTGGTATAACAAGATAGTCTAGGCCCATCTAATGTATTTTCTAACACAGCCCTGGAACTCGCCACTTCTCCAAGAAGCCTTCATTCTCTTTTTAATTTTATTTATTTTTGAAAGAGACAAACAAGAGAGAGAAGGTGTGCGTGTGTGAGGACGAGGGGCAGAGAGAGAGGGAGAGAGAGAATCCCAAGCAGGCTCCGTGCTGTCATCACAGAGCCCAAGTCGGGGCCTGATCTTATGAACTGTGAGATCACAACCTGAGCCGAGATAAGGAGTCAGACACTTAATCCACCAAGTCACCCAGGCACTCCTCTTTGGGTAGAAATGGGGTTTCACAGCCACAGTCAGAGCACCTAGAAGACTCTTTAAGAAGATCTAGGTCTGCTTCTCCTCCATTGGGGGTGGGGGGCGGGGAGCAGGTAGTGTGGCCTCGCCTGAATGACGTCCAAAAGAGTGGTGAGAGACTGTGAGAAGGAAAAGGGTGGCCGGTGACCATTTAGGAGTTACTGTGACTGTCTAGGAAAAATGACAAGGTTCTCGATCAAGTCTGTAGGTGTGGGGATGGCTAAGAGGATCAGCATCGAAAGAGAAACTTCAGAGACTACATTTACATAGTCTGATTGGGCCATTCAAGACAGTAGGGGCTAAGGTGGGTAAAAGATGACAGACCTGGGGTCAAAGCCTAGTTCTGTCACTTATCAACTGTGTGATCTACATCTCTTTACTTACCTTCTGAGACTCACTGAACTGAACTACAACACGGGATTGATGCTGTCTGTCTCATGGGGTTGTCAGGATTAGAAGCAAATGAAATGAACATCATATAATGTGTGATACCTACTAAAACTAAAAATTACAAATGCGAAATCTCTGCTTTATGCCAGCACGTTTATGAGCCTTATTTAGAGTATAAAGGGGTTGCCCTATCTGCTCACAGACTGTTAGTAATGGATGCCTCCACATTTGTCTAAACCACATTTTATTGATTATTTTATCAAAAAGATGATATAACAAATTTCATGCTGCTAAAGAAAAACAAATCCTATATTCTTCTGAGGACTGTTTTTTCTCGTTTGATATCTAAGATGACAGATTTCATTTCAGAGAAGCTTAGAATAATGTTTTAATTTCAAATTGCTCCCATAAGTGACAAAAAAAATCAAGATATTAAAAATGAACAAAGTATCTGAAATACTGATCAGTTAAGTCAGAGCTTCATAAAATACTAAGAAGGTTGTTCTGATCAGTGATTTATGTAGCACTCTGTTTTTACAAAATATAATATTACTTTAAGTCAATTCCTTCCCAGAACCTTCCACCCATTACGTCAGTGATATCCTGTAAACCTTCCTGAGGTTATTTGCTTTTTTTCTAAGATATGTTTTTTGCAGGCTCCATCAGAAGGATTTCTGAATCAAGATTTTCAGGATAAAAATAGCTATCCAGCAGTTGCTACAACCACTTAAATGTTAATAAAGAAGAATTAAAGTATTGATACCATCTTTACTTTTTTAATTGTGAAGGTAATACAAACTATTTAAAAAATTTCAGACAAAACAAAAAAGCATAAGAAGCAAAACCGATCCAAAGCTCACTTGCCAGAAATAACCACTAGGTTCCTCTGAATCATTTTCTCTGCAGGCACAGACATAAAAATAATGTCTTAAATATTTCATCACAATGTACATTTATTCTGTGGCTTGCTTTTCTGATATAATTGTGAAATATAAAGTGACAATTATTAGTTCAATATACTGTGACCATTTAATGTGTTAGTACATAAATGAACAGACTACCTCATTCTTCCAGTTGCTTGGTATTATGCGGTTGAATGAACCTTGAATATAAGCTAGTGTATTGGGTTAGCACTTTATAACTAGACATTTACAGTATTTCCAATGTACTAATATTTTAAATTATTTTTTCCAATGTATCCATGTTTTTAAAAGTTCTTCAGCAAGGGTTGCCTGGGTGGCTCAGCAAAGCAGCTTACCCTTGGTCTCAGCTCAGGTGTTGATCTCAGGGTCATGAGTTCAGGCCCCGAGGTTGGGCTCTGCAATGGGCGCAAAACCTACTTAAAAAAAAAAAGTTCTGAACCAAAACAAACAGACTGAATCAAATCTGGGCCTGTGAGAACCGCATTCTTGTCAATTTCTGTGTCTGTTTATAGTTTCCATAATAAGAAAAAAAGAAACAGTGCTGGGGGGCAGCTTTTAAAAACTGTTACAAAACAAGAGACAACTATCAGTTACTGACATTTAATTTTGTTAACAAAAATTGGCTGTAAATTTCCTAATCTCAAAAACCACATCTCCCTCTCTTTCTGATAAGCCTCCAAACTGAAACTGTTCTCAGCAATGTAGTAATTTTTGCTCCTTCAGCAGCTACACTTGCCTTTGAGATTTAGGAAAACTTCTCGTTGATGCATATTCCTTTTCCTTCCTTTTTTAAAAAAAATTTTACTTGAGGGGCACCTGGATGTCTCAGTGGGGTAAGCATCCAACTCTTGATATTGGCTTTGGTCATCATCTCATGGTTGCGGGACTGAGCCCCTTGCTGGGCTTTGCACTAACAGCACAGAGCCTGCTTGGGACTCTCTCAAAATAAATACATGAAAACTTTAAAAAATGTTATATGAATAGCTTTATTGAGATAGAATACACAAATGTAAAATGATGCAGCTACTTTGGAAAACAGTCTGACAGTTCCTCAAAAATTAAGCCTAGAATTACCGGAGGCCCTGCATTTCATTTCAGTCTTGGAGGCGGTCTTTCCCAGAGCGGGGAGGTGGGGGGATGGTGACCTGTCCTCCGGAGCCACGCCCACACCCGCAGATACAGTTCCCTGCTGGTCTTCCAGCATCAGGGCGGGCTGCCTGTCCTCTGCCACTCCCCAGTTTACAGTCAAAGCCACTAGACTTCAGGAAACCCGAGCACCTACCCACCTCAAGAATGGGCAATTGGACCTCCCTGAACAAGCAAGGCAGGTGTTTTTAATACAAAGTGTCATTTTTTCTGTTCTTTGGTTTGTTTATAGGTTGCTCTTCTAGTACAATCTTAAATTTGACCATTAGCCGTAAGGCTTCCAGACAAGTATGGGTTTATTTCCTGAGCTCATGTTCTTTTTGGCAGCTGCTATCTAATGAAATGTGTCTATGTGGGCCAGAGAGTACCAGGAGCATTGGCTGGATAATGAAGCTGAGGGCTATGCCAGCCTGGGTGATTTTAACACCAGCCCTGTCAGGGGGTGTCAGCCCTGCCTGGCTGCTCACAAGTGCTTACAGGGTGCAGGTTGATTTAGTTAGGGCTTTAATCACTTCTATCTATGGTGTGGACTGAAACACAATTCATATTTCAGAATGACCAGTGGAGTCTTTAAGGCCAAGAAAACTCCCATTCTGTTCCTCAAGTTTATTAGTGACTAACTTATGCTCTCAACACTGAGCATCAGAATGTATTTAACTTTCTCAAACATCACTGGGAAACTGCCAGTCATGCTTCCTTCAGACTCAAATTACTTTTTCATCATCGGGTTATTTTTAGTTATTCAGAAAATTCTCAAAAATGTTCAAATAGTGGAGGTATCTTTATCTCTCAAGCTGAGCTTAACATTTATTTATTTTGAGAGTGCAAGCACGTGCATGTGCAGGGGAGAGGCAGAGAGAAGGAGAAAGAGAAAGAATCCGTGCTGTCGGTGCAGAACTGGATTCTGGGCTCCATCCCACAAGCCATAAGATCATGACCTGAGCCAAAATCAGGAGCTAGACGCTCAACTGACTAAGCCACCCAGGTGCCCTAAAGGTGACATTTTATTTCTTTTTTTTCTTTAAAGTTTATTTATTTTGAGGGAATGGGAGAGAGAGCATGAACGGGAAGGACAGAGAGAGGTGGTGAATCCTAAGCAGGCTCTGCACCATCAGCACAGAGCCTGACATAGGGCTCAAACTCACGAACCATGAGATCATGACTTGAGCTAAAACCAAGAGTCATATGCTCAACCCACTGAGCCACCCAGGTGTCCCCAGGTGACATTTTCTCTCTCTCGGAGAGAGGAGAGAGAGCGAGAGAACGTGGAGGAGGGACAGAGAGAAAGAGAGAGAGAATCCCAAGCAGACTCTGCTCTGTCAGCATGGAGCCCAACTTGGGACTTGATCAGGAACAGTGAGATCATGACCTTAGCCAAAACCAGGGTCAGATGCTCAATGAACTGAATCACCGAGGTGCCCCCTAAGGTGATATTTTCTTAATTGGCCAGAGAACTTAAGACGTTTCAGCTATTTTAAAGTGACATCCATAAGGGGAAAAAAAGGCTTACATTTTTAAAGGAAGTGTTTTGTATATGCATAGCTCAAAAAAAAAAGCTGATTTTAAAGTTTAGCTTTTGTAACTCTCATTGAAAACTAAAGGCTGACTCTTATTTTTTTAAAAACTAACTGGAAACACTAGACATAAGCACCTGATAGTAAGCAAGTTTGCCAATGTCCCACTTTGGGGGAATCTAAGGTAAAATTTGAATTAAGTCTTCATTTTGGCAACCCCCAAAAATGTATTTTAATCATTCAGTTCAACAAATATATTTTGAGCACACCCTAAGGACCACAATGGTATTCAGTACTGGGGATGCTACAGAAAACCAGAGACAAAATCCCAGGGGGGTAGGGATGGGTCAGGGATGGAGGGAGATAACATTAAAGAAAGAGGAGCTGCAAAAGCAGTTAAGGTACACAGATAAAACGGTATAGTCAGGTGCAACAGGCTGCAATTTTAAAGTGCTGGTCAGGAGAAATCTCATTGAGAAGGTGACATGTGAGCAAAAATTTTAGGGAGGGGAGGGAATTAGCCCTCTGGAGAAAGTATGTCCTAGACAGGGAACCCAGGCACTGCATGCTAGAAGAACGCCAGTGTGGCTAGTGTAGGGTGAGCAAAGAAGTGGTAGAAGCCCAGGTCCAAGGATGGATGTNTGACCTAAGCGAAAGTCGGACGCTTAACCAACTAAGCCACCCAGGTGCCCCAAGGACTTGGGATTTTACTCTTGAGTCCAAAAGGCATTGTAAAGCTGTGAGTACAACAATGACAACATCTGATACATTTCCATTGGATCAACTGTTGCCATGTAGAGAACAGACTTTAGGAAGGAAAGGGTAAAAGTCGGTAGACTTAAGAGCAGGCCACCACAGTATTCCAGGAAATAGAGATGGTGGTTCGCCCGAGAGTGAGAGCAGTAGAGGTGGCAAAGGGTGTTTGAATTCTCTATCTATTTTAAAGGTAGGGCAAAGAGATATTGAAGGATTGGATAAAGGGTGTTGAGAGAATAAGACTCAAAGAGGAGTCCGGATTTTCAGCCTGAGCAACTAGAAAGCTGGGTTGCCGTTAATTGAGATGTGGAAGGCTGCGTGTGGAGCCTTTTGGTAGAAGGAAGACCATGAGTTCAGATTTGGATATGTTGAGTTTGGGATGACTATTAGATATTCAACTACTGATTTTCCTCTGACCAAGTCAAAATTCATCATCTTCAAAGAATGCAATTTCTCTAAGGGTAGAGTTTTGTCTGTATTGTTCATTGCTGTATCTCCAGAGCCTTGGACAATGTTTAGTATATGTAGCTTATTAATTAAAAATTAACTTAGCAAATATCTGCTAAGCACGTGTTATGTGTCTCATTCTGTTCTACATTCTTGGAACACAGTGGGGACAAAACAGCTAAAATTCTTGCTGTCCTGCAACTGGCAATCTAGTAGTCGGAGGCAGGCAAGAAAATGAAGTGAAATAAATTAAACCTGTATATGTTGGCATACCTGCTTCATAAACATTTGTTGAATGTTTACTAACATGGTACTCAACCCGGCAAGGGAGGAAACTCAATGTATGTTATCAAAACTCGGTGAGGGGGGAAACTGAGATCTTGGGAGTTGGCATTCTATGCCAGCCTGACTTATGCCAAAGCCCATTCCACCACACCATGTTGCTTCTCACAAATCCCATCCTCACCTGGTAAATATCAGGGATGTGCTTCCCATCCAATAAGCATTTAAAGGAGAGTCTGTTCAAAATTGGGACTCTCTGAAGTACAGCTATAAGATGGTACCCCCAGGCCACTCAGCCCTCCTTAATGGATCTGAACCAAGCAGGAATTCCTCTTGACATCTTGAAGCATTTTCTCACTCTGCCTACCCTTTTACAATGCCAAGGGTACCTTACTTACCCACCATTAAGTGCCACTACATTGTTTTATCTGGAAGGCTCAACTTGCAACCTTTCACAAACCTAAAAAGGTATACTAACGTAAAATTTATAGTCATATAAATTTGAGGAGGAATCTCTTGTTGTCCCCCCTGCCAAAAAAATGAGACGACTCATTTTCCATTCCCAGCAGCAGCATCAGGGGGGTGGTTTGGTCTTTAGAAGCCCAAATGATTTTAATTATTACCCCCTATCACCATCTCCCCCACCAACACATTCAGCCATCTGATATTCTCTGTCTCATGCCTCCCCCATGTATCCTCTGCAGAAATTCTAGAACAGCCGTGATCCCTTCCTACTGTCCATTTCTGACCCAGTTTTCATATACAACTTGTTATCACGCTTACTTTTCCACCAACATTTCCTAGTATGTAAATGATGAATGATCATTTAGCCTTGAAAACTGATTAATTATTTCTCTTGTTCAAGCTTGTCTGAACATCTCTTCAGAAAGAAGAATTTCAGGGCTTTCTCTTCCTAAATGCTGTCCCCATCACCATTGTAATTTTTAAAACAAAACGTCCAGGGTTCCTCATTGCCTGGGTGATGGCCATATTCCTCTTGATGTTGCCGTCAGGCAGCAGATCCATAGACAGCAAGGATTCCTGACTGGCGGCGTATGTGAACCACCAATAACTTGCCTCTTTTCCCTGGCCAGCAGAGAGGCGTTGGGTCCACCAGATCTTTTAAGACCCTCTGATGAACAGATGGGCATCAAGACTCCCTTGTGTTATAATTCTGAGGATGTACTGAAATCCTTTCATAACTTGATATAACTTGACACATTCCATGAACTCAGTAGAATGATGGTGTTTTAAACATTTCTCTAAGCACATATTGACAATGCATTGTGGCTCTTGCTAGTGGCTAAAGAGAGCATCCTTTTATCCCTACGGTGATTGGTATTGCTCTTCCTAAAGAATCCAAGTTAGAGTACAAAGCAAGAATCATATAGCGTGGAGTGTTTAACAGTCAAATAAATGTTCAACACCAGTGTAATGGCATCTGTCTGCTGTCCGTATGTGGGATCACAAAGGCTTTTCTTTTCTTTTCCTTTTTTTTAAATATTTTTATTTACCTCTAGGAGAGAGAGACAGCGTGAGCAGGGGAGGGTCAGAGAGAGAGGGAGACACAGACTCGGAAATAGGCTCCAGGCTCTGAGCCGGCAGTCAGCACAGAGCCCGACGCGGGGCTCGAACCCTCGAATCGCAAGATCATGACCTGAGTGAAAGTTGGACGCTTAACTGACTAAGCCACCCAGGCGCCCCTCACAAAGGCTTTTCTAACAGAAACTGAAAACATTTCGTAAGAAGCGGATAGAACCAGTAGTAATCCATCACGGATACAACAGTAAGTGAGCAAACTCCGTCAGTAACAAGGTTACGCTTCTGGACAACACAAAACTGGAATACCGTAATTTAAAAGGTAACACATACGAGCCCCTGGGTGGCTCAGTCGGTTGAGCATCTGACTTCAGCTCAGGTCATGATCTCACAGTCTGTGAGTTCAAGCCCCATGTCCGGCTCTGGGCTGTCAGCTCGGAGCCTGGAGCCTGCTTCACGGTCTGTGTCTCTGTCTCTGTCTGTCCCTCAGAAATAAAGGAGACAAAAAAGGTAACATATATTTTAATCACCCCATTCAACCACAGCCAAAAAAAACCCCAAAATCAAACAAAATCTTCTCTCCTCCAGTTCTTTTCATGTTCAACACCTGCACTAGGGCTCCTCTGTCCTTATTTCCTCCCTGATAAAAAAGTAAATCAGGTGTCAGAATTTAGAAGATAGTATCATCAAAGGATTCTACCCTTCATCTTATTTTGTATCGAATAGACTTGGTTTCTAAATATCACACTGGTAACTTCCCACAATGTTTTTCCTTGTAACAGTTACTTAGTCACAGGTTTTGCCTTAGGTATGAAAGGTGCAAATTCCCACCACAGCCCAATTGCTTCAGGTTGTGTGGGGGTTTTTTCCCCAATTTGCCTTGAAATTCTAATATGCTGCTTCAGGCTCTACACCTACAGAATTGCAAGTATTCCAACAGACCTATCCTGCAGGAATTATGTAAACCTTATATAATTAATATTTGTGAGATGTATGAAGATCCTGGCACAGAAGAAAGCATGGAAATCCAAAGCTATTCTCTTTCTTTTTTAATCAGTTGCCAGCTGGATTCTAGAAGGCTTCTAGTTCCAGCTCTCAGGCAAGAGCATTGCTACCATTTAAAATACGTGTACTGTTGTTTGTTTTTTTTAAAGGAAAAGCACAGGAGGCTAAGGAAATGGAGCTTCAGGACGGCTACAGAAATCCCAATGGTTCAGAGACGCACAGCAATGCACAGTGAATGGAGATGTAATCCCATTTGAAATGTTTCTTTGGAGAGTGCTCTCTGCACCCTCTGCAGTGCAGTTGCTATCCTAGAGAAGAACTGATCTGATATCTCTGTCTTCCCGCAAACAGACTGAAAAGGTACAGGTCAACTAACGCTAGGTGAGATGGGGTTCAAAATAGAGCTAATCCTGTATCAAGCCCATTGTTTAGGTGAACCGCAGATGAAAGGCCAGAGGCAGGGGTTCCCGATAAAATGCGGGATGCCCAGTTAAATCTGAATTCAAGATGAACTACGAAGAATTATTTAGTTTAAGTGTCCCAACTATGATGAGGGACATACTTAGAATTCGCTGTTTATTTGAAATTCAAATTAGACTGGGCAACCTGCGTTTTTATTTGCTAAATCTGGCAGCACTAGCCAAAAAAAAAAATTAAAACAGCTTATTTTCAGTTGACATTATACTGCCCTGCGCCAATGAAAAACATAGATGGAAAGAATTATGTAATTGTCTATTTTGCTGTAATGATTTCTACATCACTGAGACCTTAGCAAAGGTCTCAAGGTTTATAAATGACATTAAAACCGGTAAAAGACAGGTAAAAGAAATGGGATATCCTGGTGTAAGGATTACGATGAGCCCTGAAAGATCCACACATCAGAAAATCTGATGTTACATGAATCCTGTCATTTAAATAATTGAAGCTGTGACTAAAAAATAAGTAATGCCACACATAATTCAGTCTTATTTTACAGTCACCCCACTTGCACATTAGCTGGACGACAACCTATTAGCCCTGCATTTCCGAGTAAAAAACAATTGTTGCCTAAGGCACGCACTCACTACTTGCCTACCTCTTTTCAGAATTGCCACTGTCTTCTAAATGAAACCTCAATTTTTTCCAAACAACTGTTTCATTCAGTATCTTATTAGCAAAGCAAATATTTGATTCCTAAACTAACATGCCCAATTTACGTGACAGATACTTCCAAAGGAAGCAAACTGTTGTAAGTGCTCTGGGTCTTAAGACAGCCAATCCCTTTTGAAAATATTTTTAAAATATCCCTCTCCATTGTTTCCAGATTCTGTAGCCACCTCCCTCACCTACCCACCCCTGCAGAGAAAACTCTTGCTTACGAACGTCTGATCAGTCTAAACGGTTGACCGATGTTTTCCTTATAAAAACATACACACAATTCAACCTGGCCCAAATGCTCAAGGTGAATTAGAGATCTGGCCAGTCCTGATATTTTGGGGCTTGAGAGAGAGAGAGAGAGAGAGAAAGAGAGAGAGAGAGAGCCATTCTGGATCATTCAGATAACCATGAGCTGCCTCTTCCTAAGTTCTTTGACCTGAATCATCCAAAATTTGCACCTCTCGGAATCTGACTTAAAGGTTTAGCTGAGTTGGGCTTCTGAAACGCACATCGTTTGCAAAAGGCTTTGTGGAAGAAATAAAGTCCTTCATGAGACTTGACTTCGATTGGTTACAGAGCATTTTTTGGACCGCTGTGCTAAAGCTGAGCGGACACGTTATTAACCTTTTCAAATGAGGCATTTCGTAGACTCCGCTGAATATTTTCTTCATTTGCACATTAAGGTGTGCCAAAACAACTGGCACTGGGCCAGGATAATTACCTGAGATCTCTGACTGACATAGTCTGAGCACAAGCATAGAAACTCGGTTTCCGAGAGGGGGACCTGATGGGTAGCAGTCAGTAGTTAACCTTATATATAAGAGTAACAGAAACAACAGTGGCTAACACTTACTGAGTGCTGACTACGTCCCGGGCCCTGTAGGTCTACCCGGTCACTGAACACTTTCAACACCCTTACGAGGTTTTACTTCCCCAATTTTGTAGAGAAGAAAACTCAGAATGGTCTGGTTACTTGCCCTAAATTACACACTCGGTAGGAGTAAAACTTAGCTTTGTACCTAGGCAATCTAGCTGCGGAATCTTCCCGCTGACCACTCTGCGACACTGCCTCAGTAAAGGTGTCAGATAGCAATGAAGGCCTTCCTCCTTCTCGGGTCAGGTTTCATGGGAAGGGGGTGTCACTCCTTTGACTGTGCTACCGACTTCAGGGGAACAGGAGATAACCAGGCTAAAGGGCCATGAGCAACCCGTCACCCCCACTCCCAGACAACCATGCATGACCTCACCGTCCTTAAATGTGTGTGCATTTTTGGTTTATTTTTAATACGTTTATGATATGATTTATGATAAGGCTTTCCCATGCTTATGATAAGCTCTTGACCTATGTATCAGGATCTGGAGTGAGAAGAGACCCATAAGTGTGCAAGGTGGGGTTACCCTTCCATGATAAGGACATTCTAGATGTTAGTCACCCGGAGAAGAGCTATCTGATAAGCCCAGAGCACAAAATGGTGGTGGCAGACTGCAGTCTAGCTCTTCTGGTCTTGATCACCAAAGGCCAACAAGTCGGCCTAGGTACTGGGCTGGGATGTGATAGTTTCTCTACGGAAAAAGCAGAGACAGGCGGGGCAGACCCTCCAAAGATCATGAGGTTTGTGCTTCTTTTACCAGTGATGGCTTCCCTTTTGTATCCATTGAGTGTTGGAAAAGGCCTTTGGAAAGTTCTAGTGTATCTCAGATGTCAGTGAGGGAGGTTTTCTTGTGGGAGGATGGGGGCAAAGCACAGGCAGGGGAGGGGCAGAGAGAGGGGGACAGAGGAACTGAAATGGGCTCTGTGAGGACAGGAAGTCTGATGTGGGGCTCGAATTCATGAACCACGAAATCATGACCTGGCGCAGATGCTCAACCAACTAAGCCATCTAGGTGTCCCTCGGTGAGGAAGTTTTTAAATAAATTCGGCCACAGAACACCAAAGGGTGGCAACGATGGTGGTGGGAAAGGACAAGAGAATCCGGGAGGGGGAGCAGGAGGGAGAGGGATGAAGATGGAAGCTTCCTGTGGCCTGACATCCTCCCTCCCTCCTCCGTTCTGCGGCTGAAACTTGGTGGTGCTGACTTGCATTTCAATTTGGAGGCAGTACTCCTGTGTGCCTTGTACGGAGAGATGTTTGAGAATGGTCTGTAAAATAGCCATAACAGTTTATACCACGGTCCAGTTAGAAAGAACTGAAGACAGTCCAAGCTTTCTTTCCTCCTTTTTTAAAATGCAAGTGAATAAATGTCAATTATTTTGTTGCCAATGCCCAGATATTTGCGAGCGTCCATTATACAGGCAGGAGAAAGTGCTATATGTATACTGAGCGGATTTACCAAGCTAAAAAGTGTCCCCTGCCACAACCCATTTCTGGCTCAAGAAGGTATCACCTGAAGAACTTTACTGGAAGGGTGAAAAAGGAGGAAGAGAAGGTAGAAGAGGAAGAGGAAGAGTAGAACAGAAAAGCAGCAACTGCTGGGTGAAACTAACCAGAGCTTTACCAGAGGAGCTGCAGCAAGAGTCACTGAAACATGCATGGCACACTCATTTCAGGAACTCTCATCCCTCTCTCCTTTACCAACACCTCTATTGTCTTTCCTACAAAAATGATATTTTTGTTTCTGAAAACACCCTACTTTTGGATGCAAAGAATCTCATAAGATATTTATGCAAAATTTTACATTATTTTCCTGACAACAAATTGCAAGTAGCTCCCCCAAAGAGTTTCCTTCAGATGGAAGATTGAAAGATGTACACAGAGACATAACTAGGTCTTCTAGGGTCAGGAGAGCCCCCAAACTGGGAAGCTGTGATCCTGTCTGTTCACAACC
>NW_027527930.1:6514344-6526104 GCF_008692635.1 Crocuta crocuta | reverse complement strand
TGCACACGTATGCATAGATGGGGAGGATGCTGCTGGTGGGTCCACCAGCCCTCTCACTCCACTGATGGACAAGAGCAATAGTCTTACCTCCAGAATAGCTGGGCTAAACTCTAAAAGTGACCAAGAAAAAAAGATGTTGAGCTCCTTAGAAAAAAATGCTGCAATACACTGCCTAGAAAGGTTAATACAGGTAGTGCCAACTACCAGAGCTGTCAATAAAAATTAAAAACACAATGGTGCCTGGGTGGCTCAGTCCTTGAGCCTGACTTCTTCCGCTCAGGTCATGATCTCACTGGGTTCCATCCCCTTTTCAGTCTCTGTGTGGACAACTCAGAGCCTGGAGCCTGTTTCCAAGCCTGTGTGTCTCCCTCTCTCGCTCTCTGCCCCTACCCTGGTCACACTCTGTCTCTTTCTCTCTCTCTCTCTCAAAAAGAAATAAACATTAAAAATATTAAAAAGACAAGCCACAAAATAAAAATAGGGAACAAATCTATCTATAGGCTCTACGGGCTCACTCAAGTTTTTCTGAGCTTTGAGTTTCACGAAAAGATTTCTAGCGAGGAGAAAAGTAAAGGCACTTTCCTGTCGTTTCATAAACCTCTCTTGCTTGGAGGGGGACTGGAATTGCCTCACGCGGCAATCCCGTGGTTTGGGATGGTGGCCATTACACCTGCTGGGACCCTGGCGCTGCCCGCTGAGGCTGCGTAGCCAAAGCCGCCCAGAGTGTTCCGCAACCATGCGCAGACGCGACTGCTAGATTGCTCACCGTGCGGACACCGAAACGAAGAGGGAGTTTTCTCAGGCTTTCAGCGAGTAGAGAAAAACAAAAACAAAGATGAAACAAAACACGCTATAATCTCATGTCTGGAAACTTTTCCTGAAAACTGCACTATCCTTTGTGAGCTGTCAGGAAACCCGTGGCTTTCTTTTCAAGGGATTGTAACGACCGGTGCCCACAATGACAGGAGCGCAGGCAATTCGGGAGGAACAGAATTCATGCACAGAGTCCAATCGGCTCGTGCTATGTGGTTTTGGAACATTCTTAGAGAAACACGCCAGTGTCCGCGCACTCCGGCTGCTTGTTTCCACTGCCGCCTGATCCACAGACAGTTGTCCCTCGTCGGGCTCCCTTTTCTGGAACAACTCGGTACCCAACACCAGACTGAAGGCGTGCTTGAATCTCTCCCTACCCCCACTAAGCCGAGCTCAGTCCTGACCGTCTCTCTGCAGCCCCCGCCAGAGGCCGCGGCCAGTGCGACCGAGACCCGCCCGGCGCGCGCGGCGAACGGTCCCGAATTGCCTGCGGTCGGGGGCGGGGGTGGTTTTCAGCGAACTTAACCGTTCCTGCCACGGCACGCCTTTTGGGGAGACTCCGGGTCACAGGGTGGAACTGCAAACCCAGGTTCGATCACGAGCTTGGACCGGCTTCAGGCAGCTGCCGAGGGGCTGCTGGTGCATCATCCCCACGCTCAACTAAGAGACGCGGGAGACCGGAGACCGCCGAGTCCCGGGGACCGCAAAGCAGACCCGCCGCGCGCGCGGCCACCGCTTGGAGCCACCCAGATGCGACGTCGCCCGCTTCTCCAGTTTTCTCATCCCTCCCAGGGTCCAACCGCCTCAAGAAGTCGGCTGCCCGGCCCTGGCAGGGTGTGCTCGGAGACCCGAAAAGCCTCAAGTCGCCCACCCAGGGCTCGAACGCGTCGCACAGCCACCTGTTCCACAAAGCCCCGAGTTTGTGCGGGCGCGAGCTGCGACAGGAGGAACCCTGTCACCCCCTCGGTCTCGCACAGCCCAGGATCTCCACGGGCTCACACCACCCCAAAGTCAAGTGCGCACATACCTTCACCCAACTCCGGAGGCTCGCCCCACTCCCGCCGCCCGCGCGCGGTGACCTACTCCCTGGTCTCCCCGCTTCAGCCCCCGGCCCCAGCGCTGGCCGCTCGGGGAGGACGGCGCCCCCAAATACCTGCCGTGAAGATGCAGAGAGCGAAGAGAGTCTTGCAGACCATGGTACCCTGGTGTTCGGCGCCGAGCTCCGGGGATGACCGAGCGCTCCGGGCGCGGACGCTTCCTTTTCCGCCCGGCTGGCTGCGGCGGGCGCCGGGAGGCGCGGGCGGCTCTGCGCGCTCAGCCTGGGCGGCCCGGGCTGCTGCTNCCCGCCGCGCCGACAAGGCCACCCCCTGGCCTCCCCTTTCTCGGCGCGCAGGTCCCGGGAGCCCCAGCCCAGGGCGTCCTCTGCTGGACAGACTCGAGTTTTGAAAAGGTTTAAGAGTCTAGCCCCGTGCTGGCAACTAAAGGGATGAAAAGTGTGAGCAGATCTCCGCCCTGGGGAACTGATCTCAACTTTTCTTGAGTATGCTTACAACAGGTGACCATATGCCACCTTAGGCGTCAACTCAAAGAGCCAAGACCCCACTGTTGCATAAGAGAATGCACCTTACTGTGCTGCGTGCACGTTAAACCCTCATGCACCTTCAACCCCACTGCACTTCCTGGTGCCTGAGCCAGGATGCCTTTTCGCCTATTCAGCTTCTTACCGGAAGAAATAATACTAATGTCAGGTAGCCATGATCATGAGATCACCGAGCCAGGCAACGTTCTAGGTGTGGTATCATGACTCCTCCCAACAATCTTGTGACATAAGAATTACTGTTATTCCATTTTACAGATGAGAACGCTGAGGCACAGAGAAGAGAAGTAATGCACTCCAGGTCACATAGCTGGTAAGGGCTGGACCCCATAACTGAACAGTTTGTGCACCACCGTCATAAAAACAAAGGCTAACATTTCCTCAGTGATTGCTGTGTGCTGGGCAACTGTGTTGTACAGATATTAAACGAGTGACTTCTCACAACAATCCCTTGAGGTGGGCAAGATTGCATCTTCATTTTCAGGGGACGAAGTGGAAGTACAGGGAGGTTTAAGTACTTGCCCAAGGTCACACAACTAGCTAATGGTACAGGTAGGATGCCTGCCCAGGCCCCCCGGGTCATCCTTTGTACTATACTCGCTTTTCAAACCCCAAAGTTTCTATATCTTCGCACAGATCAAGCTGACCTTGTACTTAAGCTTCCCCACCACCTTCAACTTGCTTGTTTCTAATACCTCTGTCAGACCAGATGCCAGATCATCTCCAGTATCTCTGTTCTTAGGAGCCTGCTGATCCCCCAGTCACCAGAGCTGGAAAGCGGCTGAAATTAATGAGCCTTCCTAAAGAATTAATTTGCTCGGGACCATTAGTAGCACTGGGGAGCAGCTTTCTTTTCTTGTGGCTTGTTTTTTGTGTACTCAGGTTTCATTTTCTCACTTGTTTGCGTCTTATCACTGTATCTGTGATGACATCCATCCCTCTGCCTGAGCGCACCATTACCACTTGTGTGGCTCGTCAGCCTTCCACAGCCAGATTAAACTGGGCTCCGAGGTTTGATGGTTTGTTCTGTTTTGTTTTATTGGGATCTTTTTCCTGGGTTAATTGATTGATTCTTGTTGGAATGGGAAGTAAAAGATCTCAGAGCCAAGTGCCTATCCCCCTTTCCTCCTTCCTAGCCAGAGAAACTGTAAATTGAATTTGTTAAACGTGTTTTCTGAGTGCTTTTGACCTTGAGGTTTTTCCAGTTTCTGGTGCTATCTACATGATTATGAAGAATTTCTGCATGTGGGTTGTGGTTGTCTTTGGGGCAAGGATCACACACAGGTGAATTTTATATAGAAAATAAGATGTATATATTTATATATAAATATTTTTATTTATATATATATAAAATTTATATAAGGCAATGATGCCTTTCAATAAGGGCCATTTCAGTAGGTAACTCTATGACAGAAATAAAGGTTTTCCAAAACTCCTGCACAGAAAAAAATTTTGATTGGATTTCAGCAAAACTTTAATGGAATCTTTTTGGGGTGCAAAGCATGTGTGCCTCTGGCTTTGATATCTAAGATGATGGTTTGGTACCCAAAGGATGGTGATTCCCACCTCTGAATCAGTTAAAATTTCCTAAGCTTTTTATGACACATGGAATAGAGTTGAAAATGATTTCTTTAAAATCATTCCATTTTTATTAATGTTTCAAACTTCTACTTTATTACTTTAATGAAAATATATTTGATCACTTACTAAATGTCAGGCCTTATGCTAGGCTGTGGAAATGTAACAGGTTGTTATAGTCAGGGTAGGCTAGGTTATGCTGCTGTAATAAACCACCCTAAAATCTCAGAAGCTTACACAATAATGATATATTTCTCGTTCATCAACGTCTACTGTAGATCCAGGTCACTCCCCAGAGTAGCTCTCCTCTAGTTTGGGGAACTCAGTGCTGAACCTACACGCCAAATCCTGCTTCCATAGTCACTGAGATAAAAAAAGAGAGAGAGAGAGAGAGAGAGAAGTAGAGACTTAAGTGAAACATTAAGTCTTTTACCAGGAAGTGGCACTTCTGCTCATATTTCATTGATTAAAGCAAGTCAATGGCCATGTCAACTTCAAGAAAGCAAGAAAACACAATCTTCTTCTTAGCCCAGATGGAGAGGAGAGGAGAGCTGGAGAGCAGGGGACAGTTGTGATGTGTGCCACAGTGGTTCCTGTCTCTGCCATCAGGAAGCTTATGTTCTAGTAGTGGCAAGTCAAACATCGAATGAACAATCAGAAAAATATGCAATAATTTATTACATTAAAAATGGTGGGGAGATGAGAGAAGTGGGTGAGGCTCAAATGAGGTTTGAGGCTAGATTAAATTTTTTTGTTTATATAAATAAAAATTTTTTTTAAATATTTTTATTTATTTCTAAGAGAGAGAGAGACAGTGTGAGCAGGGGAGGGTCAGAAAGAGAGGGAGACACAGACTCTGAAATAGGCTCCAGGCTCTGAGCTGGCAGTCAGCACAGAGCCCGACGCGGGGCTCGAACCCACGAACCGCGAGATCATGACCTAAGCTAAAGTCGGACGCTTAACCGACTAAGCCACCCAGGCGCCCCAGTATAAATAAAATTTTTAAAGAGTTTAAAAATATATGCAATAGCTTATTATGTTAAAGTCTATAAATAATAATACCCACTAACATTTATGGAATTTCGGCTATGTATTAGGAATTGCTCCAAGCATTTGATGTGCTATGTTTAAACTTTATACGCATAAGGTGATATGAACTTTACAAATAGACTGAGAGACAATTAAAAAGACTGTAAGTGTGAAGGAAACCAAAAGATGCTATGAGATATTCCACCAGGGGGACTTGGACTCCTCAGTGGGTCCAGGGAATAGAATTTGCATGCAATTCTTTAGTCACGTCTTAGAGCAAAAACCAGTTTCTTCATAGAATTCTCTTAGTCCCTTTATAAGACTCCAGTGGGATAAAATCTAAGATAAATCTGCCTTTTACTGCTTCCACTCTTTTTTGATCACTGTTAAAATGAATTTCTAAGGTTGTAGACTTTCAACATCTTATGAAAAAATGCCCTTGGTTGACTGGGTTTTCGACATCCTGAATTTATTATAATTTGCAGATAATATCAAATAATATAGTTAGGTAATATAGAAATGTTAGCTGTGGGCCCTTGCATACTTCCCGGCCTAGGAGAGACAGAATAACTTGGTTGAGAGATGTGGGTGGAGCGGTACGATTGCGCAGTGGTTTGAGGCTGGGTTCTGATGTCTATCTAGCACATGGTCTCCGAAGGCTGGATTCTCATCTGCTTTCTAACATCTACTAACTGAGTGACTGTAATTACTTGGCACCGCTATGTCTCAGTTTCCTCCTGGCATTATTGGGAAGATTAAATGGATTATATAGGTAAAAAGGTCGGCGTGTTCTCAGTGCCAGTCAATGTTATCTATTATTAAAGGAAAAACTTCGGGGGGTGCATTGTAAAACCTTTTTGGATCTTAGGTACAAGAGCAAAGCGTTACTGCCTGCTGCATTTATTTCTTCACACATTCAGTTATGTGACTGGGGCTCTGCCTTCAGTGATCCCACCGCTGCTACAACTGGGGTGCAGGGGAAGGCTCTTACGTGCTGTGACAGCTCCTCCCACCTCACCCTCTTCCCCAAAGGCAGGAGTGCAGCAGCCTCAAGACCTGGATAGATTTTGTCCTGGTTTTATTTTTTTCTCAAATTACATTGCAAAAACGTCTTCATGGGTTCTATGTTTCCTCACATCGCTTTGCTTTTCTCTTCTTAACTCCCGATTCCCTCTTTTGAAATATTAATGACAAAACAGATTAAAAGCAGTTAATGCAATATGTGTAAAAGTGTAAATTTGGAACTTTGCCAAGAAGTATTTGCTGGAACAAGAGCGATTTTAAAAGGGCATGATGAAACGTGATTGCTTCCCTCATTTAAATAAAATTGTTTGAAGCCACATGAGCTCTTTGAGGACACAAAACCACATGTCACTAATTTTTATTTTAATTAAGGAGGAAGCCCTTAAAATATTCCAGGAAAAAACTGGCTTCTTGGAGGTGATGCACATAATGAGGCCTCTTATTTAAACAGGTCTAAAACGTGATTGAGTTGATGCTGGAGGAGTAAAAGATAAGTCACATGTGTAATTTAAACATTTCTAGAAATCTGAAAGGAGACTTCTTTTAAAAAGGAGAAAGAGGTGAAGTTAATTTATTAAAATATATTTAATAATGTGCTTTATTTAACTTAAAATCTCTAAAATATCATTTCACGTGTAATGAATATAAATGTGTTAATGAGATACTTTACATTCTTTTTTTCATTCTAAGTCTTCAAAACCCAGTGTATATTTTATGCGTACATAATGTCTCAACTCAGACCAGGTGCACTTTGAAAATTCAATAGCCTAGCATGGCTAGTGGCTACCATAATGGGCGGTGTGGCTATAGCACATTGATTCGTCCTGCATTTTGCATTACCTCATGATATATCCTGTAAAAGTACAGAGCAGTGCTTGTGGGACTTTCTTAACTGACAGTGGAGTAGTTAGAAGTCTAAGATTTGCTGATCGCCTGGCCTCTAATCCTCATTAATCTCTCTGACTCTCAGTTTTCCCTTCTGTGAAATGGAGATTATGCAGGGTGCTTGGGTGGCTCAGCTGGTCAGGCGTCCGACTCTTAGTTTAGACTTCACAGTTCATGGGTTTGAGGCTTGCATCGAACTTGGGGTTCTCTCTCCCTCCCTCTCTCTCAAAAATAAATAAATAAATAAATAAATAGAAATGGAGATGATGGTAACAATAATGATATCTTGTTTCAGAGAATTGTTGTAAGGATTAAATGCACAGAAAGCATTTAGAAAAGACCCTAGACAGAGGAGAGCCTCAATAAATGTTTACTGTTATAGTTGGTAGGACTGGTTATGATGATAATGATGAAAAATGATCATTAATAATAAAATCTTTTCAATTGTTATTGCAGTGTTAGAAGTTCCTTACTATTCAGAGGCATTGACCCTATTGTTTGTTCCTAGAAGTCTAAGCACGCACACAGAGTGTAGAGTGGCATTTCTCAAACATTTTGGTCTCAGGACCCCCTTACATTCTTAAAATGGATTAAGAACCCCAAAAACCATTTGTTTATGTAGAGGTGCATTTTAAGGACCCTTTATATAATTATGGCTTGTTTTCTTTAATATTGCACCAAAACCCAATCAGTGGTCTTTTCTTAAAAGTTAGCAGCAATGTGGAATCTGTAAGCACCTCAATGAAAATTTCATATTCTGTTACATTAAAATCTGTTGGTTTAAGGGTGCTTGGGTGGCTCCGTGGTTAAGCGTCTGAGTTTGGCTCAGGTCATGATCTCCTGGTTCTGGAGTTTGAGCTCCGCGTCAGGCTCTGTGCTGACAGCTCAGTGCCTCTGGAGCCTGCTGCCTGCTTGGAATTCTGCATCTCCCTCTCTCCCTCTCATTCTCTCTCTCTCTCTCTCTCTCTCTCTCAGTCTCTCAATCTCTCTCTCAATCTCTCTCTCTCTCAAAAACAAATAAATGTCAGATAAATAAGTAAATACATACATACGTATATAAAATCTGTTGGTCTATTTTTAGACCAACACGTTGTATCTTTTACCCATGTATAATTTTGTAACATCATGCATTGGTCATATAGGAAATACTGGTTCACTGAGTTATGAAATCTTCCAAATTTTAACACATCTTGTCATACAGCATCAAAATTAATATCTCCACCTATATCATCAGAAAAGTCTTTAAATATTAGGAAGCTGTCAAGTTAATGGTGGAGGATACAAGTTTGGCCAGATTCTAATTTTCACTTGACAGCTTGAATCTTACCATTGGCACTAACCATGTCAACTGCATTCCTTGAAGTGACAGGCTAGCATCATGGGGAAGATGTCCTACAAATATCCAAGTCTGAATAACCGTAGTTTGTCTTAGTCATTCTTTCAAAAAAAATTTGTGTTTCACACACACAAAAAAAAAAGTGGTTAGTTCAGCTTGCAACTTGAGTCATCACATGAGTACATTTCCTTGGGACAATCATCTCGTTTTGGTTTACAGCAAATATGCCTTATGCATACGTCCCACTTATTTACATAGACTATAAAAAAGATGTGTATTTAAGATGATGATTTGATAAAGTTAATGATTTTTGCTGCTTATTTAAGGACATTTCTAAGTGAAACATGTTTTTTCCCCTTTAAACTGAACATGCACGGTGGTGAAGAATATAATGGCTACAGGCTACAAGTATAAAGTGGTGCGACTGCCTTTTGTTATGCTAAGACACCAAAGTTTTACCTACAATTGCTTTGACGCTGTCAATGCCTAAGTTGACATCCAGAACGCTTAAAGAAAATTATACAGGTAAATAGCATCTAGTGTTATTATGAGAATAGTTTCGACTTTGCAGACTTAACAGAATCTTGGGAATCCGAGGAATTCTAGGGAAATAACTTCAAAGTTTGCTAAGGATGTCAACTGTTTTACCTGTCCAAGGAAGACCTTTGGTTTTTGTTTTGTTTTGTTTGTTTGTTTTTTTCAGAGAGATGCTTATTCCCCTTTTGTAAGCAAGTGACTCGAACGGTGATTGCATCTTCCTATATAGCCTTCCTCTGTTGCTGCAGTGATTCGTATAGAGTGGACATCAGACTCTGTTTGATTTGCAGGATTTTAAAACTTGGCACCAGAAAAATGCCACTAACAGTTGCTCCCTGGAGATGAAATTATGGGGTTGTAGTATTCTGGTAGACCACTCCATTCTGGTAGACCACGTGGAAAAAAGCTAGTCTGAAGTAGGATACAGAAACTTAACTCTCAGAGAGAAGGAGCAATGGGAGAAAACAGATCTGATGGCTTTCCAGTCCCTAGTCACACTTGTCTCTGAGATGCAACCACACCTTTGCCTTTCTTGCCGCTCTGAACATTTCAATAAATTGCCCCTTCCAGTCATGCTGGTTCAAGTCATGTTTCTGTTGTCTGAAGCCGGAAGAAATCAGCTCATGCAGAGGGCAGCAAAGGCTAACTTCCAAAGTCACTGAGTGAATGTTCAATAATAGAGATTGAGGGTAGTTTTGTCATTCAGGAAAATTTCATTCTCAGCTCTGAGCAAAAACAAACAAACAAACAAACAAACAAAATATACAGCAAAACTGCACCACTATTAAGTTATCAAATCAATATATGGTGAAATAAGTCAAAATATTTGGCTTCTATTAAAAAAATTCACGGAAATGAAACTTGTGAATTCGTAAAAGTAAATGAGGTTCACCAATGACATTATAGGCTTAATAATACATGATAAATTCCAATTATTTCCACAAATAGTTCTAATGAAAAATATAATGAATAGTCTTGGTTTTAAATACCTTACATTGTCATAATATTTGTACATTTATCCAACTAAGATTTTTTTCTGTTCTACACATGTTTTTGTCACAATCAGTTATAACACATCTTAATAGATTCTACTTCAGATTGTACTGAGTTCGTGTGTTTTTCATCTTTAAAAATATTCCTGAGGTGCCTGTGTGGCTCACTCAGTTAAGCGTCCAACTTCGGCTTAAGTCATGATCTAATGGTTTGTGAGTTCAAGCCCTGCGTCAGGCTCTGTGCTGACAGCTCAGAGCCTAGAGCCTGCTTTGGATTCTGTATCTCTCTTTCTCTCTGCCTTTCCCCTGCTCATGCTTTCTCTCTCTGTGTGTCTCTCAAAAATAAATAAATATTAAAAATTTTTTAAAAAGAAAATATTCTTTTTTTCTTAAGTAGTTTATTATCAAGTTGGTTTCCATATAACACCCAGTGCTCATTCCAACAAGTGCCCTCCTCCATGCCCATCACCCCCCTTCACCTCTCCCCCACCCCCATCAGCCCTCAGTTTGTTTTCAGCATTCAAGAGTCTCTCATGGTTTGCCTTCCTCCCTTTCCCCAACTATTTTTCCCCTTCTCCTCCCCCATGGTTCTCTGTTAAGTTCTTCCTAATCCACCTATACGTGCAAACATATGGTATCTGTCCTTCTCTCCCTGACTTATTTCACTCAGCATAACACCCTCAAGTTCCATTCACGTTGCTACACATGGCCAGATTTCATTCTTTCTCATTGCCATGTAGTATTTCATTGTATAGATAAACCACATCTTCTTGATCCATTCGTCAATTGATGGACTCTTTCCATGATTTGGCTATTGTTGAAAGTGCTGCTATGAACATTGAGTTACATGTGCCCCTATGCATCAGCACTCCTGTATCCATTGGGTAAAAAAAAAAAAAGAAAATATTCTTGACTTTAGTTTTCCCCAAACATTTATAGAGACTGGTTTTCCAGTCATTTCAAATTCAGTCAAATAACTACAACTGAACAGTACTGGTAACATCTACTGACCCATTAAGAGTCAAGGAAAGCCATTAGGAGCATTTTCCTGGTTTTTAAGTTGACTAGTGCTGTCACTTTTAATGTCCTCAACACTTTGAGCAACAAAAAGACTTATAGTCCACACCAGTTTACTTTATCTGGACACTTATTTTTGGCTGCTACAATCAAATACAGTTTAATTAACTCACAATTGGTAAACAGTTTTTCTTCCTTGGCTAAGAAATGAGCTACTTAGAAAGTTCCTTTGGTTGTAGCTTCATTTTGATTTTTTAATTTTCATAGAAAAATTCTACTCTAATGATGTATTTGTTTTCAAATTTTGTAATTTCTCTAATTGGTGAATAGTATGTATTGGTAACAGTGTGGCAATTTTTAGTCTGGTAATATTGGACTACAGTGAATTCTTTTAGTACAGCAATAACATAATGCTTTGTAGTTTCATTAGATAACAGAATAATCCACATCCCTTTGTGCCTGAAACGTGTGATAGACTACTTTTCTTTTTTTTTTTTTAATTTTTTTTTTCTAGGAGAGAGAGAGAGACAGTGTGAGCAGAGGAGGGTCAGAGAGAGAGGGAGTCACAGACTGAAACAGGCTCCAGGCTCTGAGCTGGCAGTCAGCACAGAGCCCGACGCGGGGCTCGAACCCACGAACTGCGAGATCATGACCCAAGCAAAAGTCGGACGCTTCACCGACTAAGCCACCCAGGCGCCCCTACTTTTCTTTTTTTAATTAAAAAAATTTTTAAGTTTATTTATTTATTTTGAGAGAGAGAGAGAGTTAACAAGAGGGGCAGAGAGGGAGGGAGAGAGAGAGAGAGAGAGAGAAGCCAAGTAGGCTCCACACTGTCGCAGCACAGAGCCTGATGTGGGGCTTGAATTCAACAAACCGTGAAATCATGACCTGAACCAAAATCAAGAGTCGGACGCTTAACAACTGAGCCACCCAGGCGCCCCTACTTTTCTTTA
>NW_027527930.1:6494579-6514330 GCF_008692635.1 Crocuta crocuta | reverse complement strand
CAACTGAGCCACCCAGGCGCCCTTACTTTTCACTTTTTAAATTTGTTTTGACATGATGGGTAGGGTACGCAATAATAATAGAAAGAAATAAAATGTGGTGGTGTGATGCATGCGACACTCACAGTGCTGCCTAGTTGTGACTTTGTCACTGTGACTTGTAGCAGCAGCGTGTAGCCACGAGAGTGTCCCAAGCACTCACCCGCACTCACCCAGCACGGCAGCTGTAGCGTGAAAGAGCTGCAGGCAACACGTTGACACACAAGAGTACAGCTGTGTCCCAATAAAACTTCAGTTACACACACTGAAATTTGAACTTCATACAGTTTTCCTATGTTATGAAATGTTTTTCTTTTGATTTTTTTTCAACTATTCCGAAATCACAGGCAATACAAAAACAGATCCGGCCTCCTGGCCATAGTTTGCCGACCTCTGCTTTAGCAAAGATTTGCGTTTGGTTCTGCTAGGTCTTGGAGATTCGTTCTAACCTAAAACAACTTCACATTATTAGCCTGGGATTTCTTGAACTTGATAATGTATATTCATACTCCAAATCCATGTGAAGTTAGGGCTATGGTTCTGATTTATGAGGGAGGCTATTTTCTTTATTATTATTTTTTCTCTTTTTCATACAGAACCGAGCAGAGTCCCTGACAGATAAGTTACCTTTTGTGTTTCTCTTTACCAATGGGTATATATTATTCTAGCCTATTCCTTTTTTTTTAACTTTTTCCAACATTTATTTATTTTTTGAGCGAGAGAGAGAGACAGTGTGAGCAGGGGAGGGGCAGAGAGAGACAGAAACACAGAATCTGAAGCTGGCTCCAGGCTCTGAGCTGTCAGCACAGAACCCAATGTGGGTCTCAAACTCATGGACCTTGAAATCATGACTTGAGCTGAAGTATGACGCTTAACCTACTGAGCCACCCAGGAGCCCCTATTCTAGCCAATTTCTTTATTAAAATTGTAGTCACCCTTCAAGGGCCCTTGCAATGTGTCAGATATCTAATCCATGGGGCGCCTGGGTGGCTCAGCCGGTTGAGCGTCCGACTTCGGCTCAGGTCATCGGCTCAGGTCATGATCTCACAGTTTGAGCCCGGCGTGGTCTCTGTGCTGACAGCTCAGAGCCTGGAGCCTGCTTTGAATTCCGTGTCTCCCTCTCTCTCTGCCCCTCCCCCACTCATGCTGTGTTTCTGTCTCAATAATAAATAGACACTAAAATTTTTTTTAAAAATCTAATCCTATTACTCCAATTTATGCAAGCCAAGCTCTTATCTCTTGGTACCCATTTGATCATCAAACCTGGGGCACCTATGGGGGAAGGGGACCTTTGCTTTCTTGCGATGTGAGTGCAGAAATATATTTATGAAAAGCTTACAGTACTTTATCCAGCATTAAATTGTTTGCCTCGGGAGGTTGTTTTCTCAGAATAAGTAGACTTATACATTTTTAGATATGAAAGTCTCTTGTATTTTCTTGGCCTCCGCTCCCATTTTCTTGTTTTAATTCCCTTTACTTTGTCTAGCTCGACTTCTATTTTAAGCCTCACATCCCATTAAGCTGGTGGAAAACTTTAGCCCTAGTCGTTGTGATTTACCCCCAGCTTTCTGGATTGTTCCAAGATCTTATGCAATGCTAACATTTGGAGTCAGGATGACAGCACCTGGTTGTTGGGTCACCTATTTTGAAACTCAATCATTCTCTTCAGCGAAGCTGTTCAAATCCAGGGGCTCTCTGTCAAGCTGGGGGTGTCAGAGTTTTTGCAAAGCTGCCTAACTTCTTATAAAGGTAGTTTTTTCATTACTGAAGGCTTTCCACTCCTCTGGTGACTTTCTCTGGGACATGTCCTCTGTATTTAGACCTTTGGACCTTTCTGTTCTCATTATGCAAATTATGCCCGAAAGTCCTGGGAATTTCTTTCCTATTTTAGGGAAATCATATTTTTCATGATTCTGGCCTAGATATTTGGCGCTCTATCTAACCTTCTAGTTTTAGGGATTACGCCTTTGGGAAAAAGACCTGAGAGATTACCAAACTACTCCTGATTTTTGCTCTGCCGTAGTTCCTTTCTCTCTGCCCCTCCCTACCCACGGCAACAAAAACTGGATCGACTATTTGAATTGGGGCAAAGGAAGAAAAAAGTACAGCAGTAATTCTATCTTATTACTGTCTTCTGAGGATAACAACTGTTTGGATAGCTCTGATTTCTTTCAAGCCCATGACAGTAGTCTCTTTTGGGTAATTGTTGGAATGCCGGTGCTATTGTAAAACTAATCTCAATATTTAACCAATTTTGATGTTATTTCCATTCGAATGGAACTCATGCTAGAAAGCAAACATGGGGCAGTATAACTTTTCCACCCAAATTGACTCCCATACCACTTAATCCTTAAAGCAGTAACAAGTCATCTTTCTGGAAGGAGAATAAGCCCACATAAATAATGAGGTCAACCCAACTGCCTTTGGTCAAAGAGCATAATAAGTCAGCTCTTGAGGCTGCGAGGGTGTTGCAAGTCACCCGTGATGACATGAGGAACTGCTTCTTCACCACATCAGCAACTGTTGGATGGGAGCATCTTGAGAATTCAGGAGAGCAGAAATGGTCCTCTCATGGATTCAGCATCACCTACTTTTGATAGTAAGCGGCGCACATTTAACTTTTTTAAAAATAGTTTATTTTATTTATTTTTGAGAGAGATACAGAGAGCAAGCAAGGGAGGGGCAGAGAGAGAGAGTAAGAGAGAGAATCCCAAGTAGACCCCACACTGCCAGCACAGAGGCCCATGTGGGACTGGAATTTACGAACAGTGAGACCACGACCAGAGACGAAATTGAGAGTTGGATGCTTAACTGACTGAGCCACCCTGGCGCCCACACTTAACTTTGTATATCAACATGACCTCACAAGAATATTCTCCTTTGAAAATATGAGTCTATTGGTATTTGCATTAAATTAGAAATCCATTTCCCTATGGTAAATCCAAGGAAAGACTCTGATCCTCAACATATTTGTTTTGACTATTACTTGCAATAGTATTTTCTGTTTATTACACTTGACATTGGGGATATGCTTGCTATTATTTAAGTGACATTTTGTACCTGTAAAACACTCAAAGACATTAACTAGTAATTCTTGGATTCAGATGTGGCAACAGTTCACTAAAACCAGTTAGAGACTCCTGTACTAGTTCTTCTCTTTGATGCTAATAAAAAAATATTCTGAGCTGTAGTTTAAAGTCCAATGCCACCCCATTTTAAATTATCTACACTTTTATATATTATTGCAAAGCTATTTTTGGGTGGGTATACAGCCATGCGACATTAGGTTATACTACTGATAATTAAATAAGGGTAGGCTTGGTGGTTAGAATAGAACTTTGGCATCCAAGGAAATGTTGAAAACACTTAGGTTGTTTTTTTGCTGTATATAAAATTTGATACACTGTTAAATGAAGCTAGAATAATAACACAATAAAGCTGTAACAGCTTCAAGGAGCATACAGAGAGCTTTGGGGACTTTACTCTTAATAATGCAAAATATCAGTATGAGAAAGGCCTTAGTAGAGCCACGATTTCACATGTGAGATTGACCAGCAACATGTGGATCAGAGAATCTGGGCTTCTGTAGGGAGGGTTGTTTCAGCTTGAATTATCTGGGTTGGCCTAATCGTATGTGTGGGCTAGTTTCGTGTCAGCCATCCACTAAAAATTTGGACTCTTTTTTACATGTCGCACTGTCACTGGGGGAATGATGCCCAGACAAGGATTCTAACCCTCAGCGCCTCTAGCTCCAGATACAGCAGATGATTAATCCCTTTGAATGGAGTGCGATCACAAGTGATCTGTGTCCCTTCCAGGCTGAGAATTTTAAGACGTAGATAAGGTTGCTCTGATGCTCCCCTTTCTTCCTTCGCAGGACAGAGGGAGCTTGGGTTCCGACTCACCACGGAGGATAATTCCTCTCCTCAACTAGGAAAATCTGCAGTAAAATATTATGTGAGCAAGCAAAGAACTTCTATTGTATTAAACCATTATGATTTCGATGCTTTTGTTATCAAAGCTAATGTTACTTTGATTATACATAATATCTTTAGCATGATACTTGTGTGATTGTCTCTTTTAATCTGTCCTATCCATTAGTTCATTCAACAAATATTTATTGAGTGTCTATTATGTGCCAGGCACTATGCCGAATGTATGTAATGAAAACATAGGCTGGATCTTCTGTTGTTTGTACTGTAAGGGGTGGATTCCTTGGAATGGAGTGGGGGAAGAAAGAGGAGAAGATGGGTCTTTCAAAAAAGTCAGGTGTAGGATGAGTGGAAGGGGAAATACAGCTGCTAGGAGGGCATATGTGCAGGAGAACCTCATCTAATTAGAGAGTCAGGAAGGCCTTTGCATCAAAGTGACCTTGGAGCTTAAGTTAGAAATGTGGGTAGGAATGAACCTGACAAAGGCTGGCAAGTAAGGGATGGAGGTAGAGAGGTGGGAAGCCGAGAGAGCGTTCTAAGCGAAGACAGCACCATGTGTGAGAGCCTTTCGAGCAAGGAAAAATGTGTGGCATTTGACAACCAAAGAAGATAATGGCTAATATGTTATTTTATGTGTAGTATTTTTAAAATAGACAAACAAATCACAGTGCTACCATTTTCAAAGGTGTTTCACCTGCTGACCATTCTCGTCAAACACTAGTAACCTAATCAGAGTAGTTCCTATGTCCTGATTAGCCATCTTTCTTTTGTGAGCTGTCCTGTTGCTGTGTTCTACCAGGAGCAAGCCAGCTAATTGTGAGCAGGCTCTCAGCAGCTGTCCTTTACAGGCCTGGCAACACGGCATCCCTGATCCCCCAGCAGTGTCTGCTTTAAATAGTTTGTCGTCGAAGTTTTTCATAGAAATGCACCTTTAAGTAAGAACCAAAATTGACGAGGCCATGTCGATTCCACCTTATGATTTTTCCCCTTTCCTCCTCCTTCCCTCCTCTCTTCAGTTATTATGTTTCTTTGGGGAAAAACTATAGGCAAATGCTATATTGAATGACTGTGTTGTATCCTCGTGGCTAGTACCCAGGGGCCTTGGATAATTGTGTACTGGAAATATTTATCATATCAAAAATACTTCTTGAGATCCCCCCCGCCGTCTCCTCCCCAGACATTGATTTCCTCCTGTAGAACACAGACACAGAATCCAAGGGGGGAAGGAAATCAATTCGGCCCAAGCATCGGCACTGAAGCATACCATAGTTTTAAAACCTATAAAAGCACAAAGCAGCGGAAAGATTTGTCTCTTAAAAGAGAGTCAGGATGAATTTTATTAGACCTGGATTAGGTTTAGTTAATCGAGAGAAACCAGTTGAATACCTATCACCCCCAGAGAATTACTCACCGGAGAGGTCTCCGCTATTTCCCCTCCGGGTCCTTTGTGGATCATAAACCCAACACTTCTAACAGCCACCGGTGATTACACTCCTGTAATGTTTGGGGTTCTGTGAAATTTCTTTTCTCCAACAACACAAGTTGGTTAGCCAGCGCTGAGCTGGTCTGATCCGTTTTTTGCTGCAGACCTGGTCAGGAATGGGATGGGGCTGGGGGGCTGTCAGCACAGAGCCTGAAATGGGGCTCGAACCCACGAACTCGGAGATCATGACCTGAGCCGAAGTCAGACGCTTAACCGACTGAGCCACCTAGGCACCCCTAGCCTGGCTTTTTAACTGAATCACTTTTTTTTCAATTTGGATATTTTAGGTTTCTTTTGCTGAGGTTTGGCAACTCCCCTTTTGCTTCAGCTTCTTGGTTCTCGAACCCACGGTGTGATTGATTGATCTGGTTTTGGTTTTGGATTCTCCACTTGTGGGTTGGGCAGCCTGACTGCACCCATAGCGTGGAGACAAGACTTCTTTTCCTGCCCCAGGATATTGCCCCATCTGGCCTCCTGCTCACTATCTCCAACCCTACAGTTCTTCTTTTTTTTTTTTCAAAAATTTTTAATGTTTATTTATTTTTGACAGAGACAGACAAACAAACAGAGTGAGAGAGAGAAAGAGAGACAAACAGAGTGAGAGTGGGGGAAGGGCAGAGAGAGACAGAGAACCAGAATCCAAAGCAGGCTCCAGGCTCTGAGCTGTCAGCACCGAGCCCCGTGCAGGGCTCGAACTCAGGAACCATGAGAGCCTGACCTGAGCCAAAGTGGGACGCTTAACTGATGGAGCCACCCAGGCGCCTCTCTGACCCTGTGTTTCTGCTTGCTCCCTTTCCTGCAAGGGAGCAAGAGCCGGCTGGCAAAATAGAGAGGGAATGAGCTTGGAGTCAAGGTGCTTAATCTTTCCAGGGTTACTTGTTATTTGTGAAAAGAGAACAAGAATAATAACAACAGCCACTTTACAAGATGATTTGGAGAGTTAAAGAGGTGATAATTTTAAAATGGGTCCAACACACAGCAGGCACTCAATAAATATTATTATTAGAATCACATAAAAAAGTTTACCATTTCAAAGTACTTGGAACATATTAAACTTTACACAAAGGTGAGCTATTAATCAAACCTTGGGGACCAAAAGAGATCTTTGAGGTCACCAAGTTCATTTCTGTTTTATTACACTGGGAAATATTATTTAGATATAGTGACACCTTGTACTTCCCAGTTTTATTTAGTAATTACAGTAAGAAAATGCTTATATTGTTGAAGAGTGTGCATGTTATAGGAAAAAATTCCTACCAACTTGTGAAACTTCCATTTACAATAAATGCACCAGGAATCAGCCACCTTGTTAGAAACTATCCCTTTGCTCACATCTTTGATTATTAAAATCACATGGAATTTCACACCATCCTGCTATTTTACTTTAAGCACAGCATGTCACGTTGATAGTAAGTCCTCTTTTATATAGACTCGTAAGGTTTGGAGAACTGATCAATATTAGTAAAAATTCTAATTAATGGCCCGGAAAAGCAGATTTTCTGGCAATGATGCCATGAAGATGGCAGCATAGGTTATTTCTGACTTCTGTCTCTCTGACTCCTGTCCCATTGGCAGCCATTGACAAGACACTATTGTGAAAATCTCAGAACACGGGTGAGGCTGGAGCGCCCCCTTGGACCCCAGGGACCAGAGACAGCATTAGAAGGGTAAGAGGAATGCTGCACTCCGAGCACATCGCCCTCCCCCAGGATGGCACATCTCCATGCTGAGAGGGCCTCCCGGCAACTATGGTTTCTCTGGTGGGAAAAAGAGAACCCAGGGTGGACATCCAGCTACCCTAGGCCTGGAGGCCTAGTTAGCTGTTGTTTCATGGAGATCATGGGGAATAAGGCTTGACCACCGGAGATTAGGTTGGTTACAGAGAAGGAGGACAGGGTTTACAGAAATAGAGGCCATATATGCTAAGCCCAGAGCGAACATCATAATCAGTGATGGAAGGTTGAAAGCTTTTCAGCTAAGGTCAGGAACAAGACACAGGTACCCACTCTCACCATTCTTTTTCTTTTTCTTTTTCTTTTTCTTTTTTTCTTTTTCTTTTTCTTTTTCCTTCCTTCCTTCCCTCCTTCCTTCCTTCCTTCCTTTCTTTCTTTCTTTCCTTAATTTATTCTGAGAGAGAGAGAGAGAGACCAAGTGGAGGAGGGGCAAGAGAGAGGGAGACAGAATCCCAAGCCGGCTATGTGCTGTCAGCCCAGAACCCAACCTGGGGCCTGAACTCATGAACTGTGAGATTGTGACCTGACCTGAAATCAAGAGTTGGTTGCTTAACCAACTGAGCAACCCAGGTGCCTCTTCCCGCCTCATCGCCCACTCTCAGAGTTCTTATTCAGTATAGCATTGGAAGTCCTAGTTAGGGCAATAATATAAGAAAAAGAAATAAAAGGTATCAGAGTCATAAAGGAAGTCAAATTGTTTCTATTTAAAGATGACATGTGGGGCATCGGGGTGGCTTAGTCAGTTAAGTGTCCGACTTCAGCTCAGGTCATGATCTCATGGTTCATAAGCTAGAGCCCCACTTAGGGATCTGTACTGACAGTTCAGAGCCTGGAGCCTGCTGCAGATTCTGTGTCTTGCTCTCTCTCTGTCCTCCCCTGCTCATGCTCTGTCTGTCTGTCTCTTTCTTTCCAAAATAAACAAACATTAAAAAATAAATAAAAATAAAGATGACATGATTTTATATATGGAAAGTTCTAAAGACTCCACCAAAAACCTGTTAGATCTAATTAATTAATACAGTAGCTGTATAATACCAAATCAACTAGAAAAACCAGTAGTATTTCTATATACTTGTAACAAATTACCTGAAAAAGAAATAAGGAAAATCCCCTTTACAACAGCCTCATAAACAAGAAAATATTTAGTAATAAATTAAACCAAGGAGGGGAAAGATCTCTATACTAAAAACTATAACACACTGATAAAAGAATTTGGAAGAGGCACAAGTAAATGGAACAATATTCTGTGTTCATAGATTGAAAGAATTAATATTGTTAAAAAGTCCATTCTACCTAAGCCATCTATAGATTCAATACAATCTCTATCAAGATTCCAATGAAATCTTTTATAGAAATAGAAAAAACTATCCTAAAATTGGTTTGGAGCCACAAAAGACCCCAAAATCTAAAGCAATATTGATAAAGGAAACCAAGTTGGAAGCATTCCACTTCTTGATTTCAAACTATAGTATAAATCTATAGCAATCAAAACAGTATGGTATTGGTATTAAAAACAGACATATAGATCATTGGAACAGAACTGAGAGCCTAGTTTGTTACTAAACCCACACATATGTGGCCAGCTAATGTTTGACAAGTGAGCCAAGAATACTCAAGAAGAAAAGACAAGTCTTTTCCTTAAATGGTGTTGGGAAATTTGGAGAACTGATCAACATTATTGCTCAGTATAAACTTCCAGTTATAAGGTAAACAATTTCAGGGGATGTAATATGCAGCATGGTGGCTGTAGTTACTAATACTGTGGAGTATATTTGAAAGTTGCTAATAGAGGAAATCTTAAAAATTCTCATCATAAGAAAAATAATTCTAACTATGAAAGGTGATGGATGTTAACTAAACTTACTGTGGTAATCATTTGGCAATATATATGTATATCAAATTGTTGTGTTGTACACTTTTATATACTGTTACATGTCAGTTACATTTCAGTAAAACCTGAAAACAAAAAAAACAAAAGTATATTTTTAAACTTTCAGGTGTACACAATAATGTACTTAGAAAAATACTTCTCTGTGGGTAATGGCTTCGGTATTTTCCTTATCTGAATTATCAAGTGTTCTGAATTGAAGATATTGGTTAATGAAGTTTTATTATATATTTTCAAACTTCTTTTTGCTGTGACTTCCCCCAGGCAAGCATAACAAGAGGTTTAAAAATCAAGGGTTTGGTTTAATGAATATCATGTTGGATGAACATAATTACTTATAGCCTTAAGGGCCAACAAATCTGGTTTTTATTGTAGTAACTAGAAAAGAACATCTCAAAGATGAAGATCTTCTTTAAAAATCTTCATCTTATTCTTGCTGTAACAAATGCTCTTTATAAAATGTCTTCTCTGCTTACATGTTACGTCTGTGTGCTAAAGACAGAATGTTTGTGTGCCTCCAAAATTCATATGTTAAATCCTAATGCCCAGTGTAATGGTTTTAGAAGGAAAGGCCTATAAGAAGTGATTCTGTCACAGGGATGGAGACTTCATGATGGGGATTAATAGCCTTATTAAAGAGACCTTAAGAGCTCTCTCCTTCCTTCTGCCGTACAAGAACACAGTGAGAAGACAGCCGTCTATGAACCAGGAAGCAGCCCTCACCAGAAGTCAAATCTGCTGACATTTTGATCTAGGACTTGCCAGACTCCAGAACCATGAGAAAGAAATTTCTGTTGTTTATAAGCCATCAGCCTATGTCATTCTGTTATAGCAGCTTGAACAAAGATACTGTGTTACAATAAAATACTTTTTATGAAGGGAAAATAGGTCCTTAGGCTTTGAGAAACTATACAAATGAACAACGATCAGACCATAATATGACAAACGAACTTTGACCCACAACCTTTGCATCAACCAGTCCAGAATGGCCAGGATTTGGTCAATTCCTGACAATTTCTCTATTTTTTGCCTTGCTTCCAACTCAGGACCAACTAAGAAAAGCCAATATGTTCCTCAAACAAATTACATATGATGCCTTCCTTCTGGTTAGCCTCTTTCCAGTTTCCCCATATGGACACCTTCCCAACATACCATACTTGAAGCCATGCTTTTTTATTTTCACTATAAAACTTTCATATTTCCTTGCCTGTCTTTAACTCTTTACCAAACACAAGCGATAGTGTTGACTCCTTTGCTATATGGAAAACTTTGAATAAATAGCCTATGTTGTTCCCATTGGGTGGGCTTTGTGTATTTGGGTTTTCTTTGAGATTCTATCAAGATACAGTGTACATTGCTCAATGCTGTGGATCCCTGCCTTCAACCTAGCCTAGTACCCACAGAGTTCCCTCAGATCTTACTGCTCATGGCTCATCAAGTCCATGATGGGATGTTACGTCAGGACCAGGTCTGAGCTCTGCTTTCTTTGCCTTGGTTATTTATTCTAAGATTGGTACATGGGTTTTATTATTGGTTTCCGTTTGTTTGGCATCCTTTGTAGAATCAAGGCGTTTCTTTACATTCTGTCTTGTTCCCTCTGTGCTACTGTTTTGTGTTGTGCTATCTAATAGTGTTGTCACTGAAGGAGAATAAAAGATTGGAGCAAAGGCACAGGCCCGAAGCCTGTAGTTCCATCTAGCCTCATGACTGGGTAAAATGTGAAGTTCTCACTGGCCTGGTGTCCATTTGGATAAATTTTGGTGTCAGACACCAATGAAACTAGATACGTTTCTCTTTTTTTCTTGACTTTTGGCCAGAGCACTTGGCTTTGATTCAGAGAGAGCCCTCTCTCTAGTTTCCTACCTGCTAGTAGTGGGTAAGGGAAACACAAACTTTGGAGTCTTCATTCAAACGTAGGCAGCCACAGTAGGTTAGAGATCGAAGACACAAAGAGCATAAGTGTTGCTTTTTTTGTCTACTGTTGGCAGCTCTCGTTGAATCCTCTAAGTCTAAATCCTTTGCTCTTCCAGGGAAAATTCCTGCATCTTATATGCACTCTGCTTATCTTCATTATTCAGGCTACTGTATCTCTAAATAACATAACTTCAACAAGGATGATTTGGGCTTTCAATGACCCCTCTGGGGAGAATTTGACTTAAACAAAATTGTTCGCTGAGAGGCACCTCAGAAAGGAAAGGAAATAAGGTTTCTCAGTGCTGATGGGCAGTATCCTTTATTTTTATGCAGAAGCTTCTGAATCAAATGATTGCTGAAATGAAATAAAGCCTTTATTTAATAAATTGTCCCAGAGGTAAATCATGAAAGTATAACCCTAAAATCCACAGATTAGACAGAGCATTGGATCCTCTGAAGACTCAATTTACATTCCCTCCCCCATGGTCACTTGCAAGCCACAAAGGCAATCTCTAAAATCCTTGCTGAAGACCGATAAAGGCTCATTTCCTCCTTTCCCTCAACACAGACTTCAGAGCAAAAAACTAGATTCTGATGTTGGAGATAAAAATAGTATAGTGATGCAGAGCAACATTGTTAATCAAAACATGTTGAAAAGAAGAAGCAAGTTATAGGGATTCATATTTCAGCAAATTACATTACATTTACTACCAAAAGTAGTTATTTGTTTGATATTGAATATTTCATGAATAAATTCAAAACTCCATTATCAGAAATAAGAATTGTTCTGACATTGTATTTAAATTTAATTACAGTTTCATTTTATTTTATTGTAGGCAGAAAACTTAACTGGAGATCTACCCTCTTAACAAGGTTTTTAAGTGCACAATACAGTATTTTTAAGCATTTCTAATTAAATTCTAGTTCTTTTTTTAAAATCAAATTCTATCAGTCCTCAGTTTGTTCTCAGCATTGGGGATGAGCACTGGGTGTTATATGGAAACCAACTTGACAATAAACTATTTGTAAAAAAAAAAAAAAGAACCACCAAACTCTAACACAGTGGCTGTACCATTTTACATTCTCACTAGCAATGTACAAAGTACAATTTCTTCACATCCTTGCCATACTTGTTTTTTGTTTTTTAATAAAAGCTATCCTATAGTCTGCAAAAATAAATAAATAAATAAATAAATAAAAAAATAAAATTCTAATTAAAAAATTGTTTTGCCAAAAGATTCTTTGACCAAAACAATTTGACAGACTTAAGCAACAACCAATTAAACTCATTTTTCCAAATTTTTTGAACGTTTATTTATTTATTTATTTTGAGGGGGAGAGAGAGAGCCAGGGAGGGGCAGAGAGAGAGAGTGAGAGAGAGAATCCCAAGCAGGCTCTGTGCCTGCACAGAGCCTGGTGCAGGGCTTGATCTCACAAACCGTGACCTGAACTGAAATCAAGAGTCGAACACTTAACCGACTGAGTCACCCGTGCGCCCCTAAACTCATTTTTCTGATGAGCTCTCCCCCTTCTCCTCCTTTTGCCCCCCTTTATAGGGCATTCCCTACCTAAGAAAAAAAATGCTCTTTCCTGATAAAGACCTGCAAACTTATCCCAGATCCCTCACAAAATGACACTGGGTAGGATTTCTAGGTTTAATTGGATATGGCGGACAGTGGGTGCCAACTTTTTCTGCATTATGACACCTCTTTATGAATTCACTAAATCCTCAGTAAGACACTCTTTCTTCAGGGAGCTCACACATGCGCAGGTCTTCCGGAACCTAAAGCAGGCTCTTCAGCAACCTCCTTTCTTTGGAATGTCTGTCAGTTTCCTGGGGTTGCCATAGCAAAGTACCTCAAACAGGGCAGCCTAGAATAATGAAATTTATTTTCTCATTTCTAATAGCTAGAAACCTGGGGCATCTGGGTGCTTCAGGGGGTTAAGCATCCAACTCTTGATATCGGCTCAAGTTGTGATCTCACGGTGGTGGTGATCTTGAGGACATGAGATCGAGCTGAGTGTGGAGCTTGCTTAGGATTCTCTCTTTCTCTCTCTCTCTCTCCCTCACTCTCCCTCAACCCCTCCCCACCTGCTCTGTCTCTCTTTCTCTCAAAATAAATAAATAAACATAAAAAAGTCTAGAGAACTGAAACCAAGGTGTTGGCAGGATCAAGTTCCCTCTGAAACCTGTTGGAGAAAATCCTTCTTCTCATCTTCCTAGATTCTGGTGTGCATCTGCAACCCTTGGCGTTCCTTGACTTGTCGATGAATCACTCCAATCTCTGCCTCTGTCATCACGTGGTGGTCCTCTCATCAGTCACACTGGATCAAGGGCCCACTCACTCCAGTGTAACTTCATCTCAACTAATACATCTGCAACAACTCTGGGTTAAATTAAGGTCACATTCTAAGGGGATTAAGACTTCAGCACATCTTTGTGGGCTGTGGAGGAACCATTTAATTCATAACGGCATTCCCAAATCCAGATAGCCCTTTTGTCTATTTGTGCCTGGACAGTATGCACAAGCTCTTGGAGTTTCCTGGGAAACTGAGCTTCCTGGAAACCACCACTTATCACAGCCTCAATATTGACCCAGTTGCAAGGACCCTTTTGTCGTAAGGTAGCAGGTACCACTGCAAAATTTTTTGAAACTTCTGCTGAACTAGAGCTAGGTTCCTGCTTGATCCCTCCCATAGTACAGACATTACTACTGACTGAAAATACACAGTGCTTTTTAGCCAGCCTATTAATCTCTTATGAGATTTCATAAATTTCACCCCCTCACATTACTATTTACTGTTGCAGAATCCTGAATCCTGCCTCTACCAAAAGAAGGGGAATCTTACCATTGCTTGACCTCTTTTGTCTACCACATTCAGATTTATTAGAGACTCCCACTGAGAACCCTAACCTAATATATTATTTGTTGATGGATCATACCTTAAAATTGAAGCTGGAGGTTATCAAGCAGGATATGCTATTATTAACTTAAACTCTTGTTTAGAATATAGTCTTCCATCTGAGGCAAAATTAGATCAGATGACAGAACTTACTGCAATTCCCAGAGCTTGTTAAACTATCCAAAGACTGGGGAATAAACATATACAAATGACAGATAACATTTTGGAATAGTACCTGACTTTGAGAACCTTTGGAAATAAAGGGAATTTCTCACTTTCGCTGCAACCCTAATAAAAAATGAATAGCAATTAAGGAACTTTAAATGTACCCCTACCTCCTGGAGAGGTGGCTCTTATAAAAGTTGAGGCCCGTGGTAAAAGAGATAATACAGGAGGGGAAAGAAATGACCTAACAGAGTATTATGCCAAACAAGCAGTCTTAACCCAGCTTATGATTTTAACTAATCACCCTAAGGATAAATATTTGGGGGAACTTAAAAAGACCATTATAAAATATCTGCATTTAGGTCCTGATTTGAGAAAGAAAACATATGGTTGCATTTTCACTCAGATGGTCTCTGGCACTCTCAACTTAGCTACTTGGTAACATCTGATGATTTCAAATGGATGTTAGTTAAATTTCTTCATAAAACTACTTACTATGATACAGACACATTGGCCATGTGTTACTAATTAATAATAAAATCTTGGAAAAACTGTAAAGATGGGACATGGCCAGGAATTGACACTTAAGGACCCCCTTTGAACACCTTCAGATAGATTTTAGCCAGCTTCCTTCCTCCTTAGGATTTGAATGTGCTATAGTTTTTACATGTCTATTTTCAGGGTGGATTGAAGCATTTCCTTGCCAAACAGTTACAGACAGCCCTTCACTGCTGAAAAGCTGCTGGATTTTGTGTTTTTAACCTGAGGTATACCAATTTTTATATCAAGTGATCAATATATACACGCCATGGGAATTATTATAAAATTACTCAGTAAGATATTACCTCTTACTCAGGAATTACAGTGCCTTTACCACCCACAATCTTCCGGAAATGTTGAAAGAAAAAATGTTATTTGCAAATTAAAATTGAGAAAGCATTCAGAAATCCTTAAGCCCCCATAGCCAAAGGTGCTCTCAGCAACCATTATGACCATATGGTCCACTTCCTTGGGGACACATTTGTAATCCCTCTATGAATCAGTAACTGGAAAGCCCAAACACTTAGGAATGTCACCTCTGATACTAGCCTTCCTCCTGCTGTAAACACAGATGGCAAAATATTACAAGGGACTCAAATATTATACTCAGTCTCATCACCAACAGGTTGAAGCTACCTTCCTATGGCTTCTTCCCAAAGAGCCCCTTCATGTTTTTCAACCAGAATTTGTCAATTGGAAGAGACATCAGAGAAGAACTGTTCTCTAACCTCACTAGACAGAACCTTATCATGTCTTATTAACAACAAATGTAGCAGTGAGACAGATGAAAGTCAATCCTTGGGTTCCACATTTAGCAACTAAGGAAGCAATTGGAATTCCACAGAATTAAAAGATTACTCCAACAAGAAACCTCAATCTGAATATTTTCAGAGATCCTCTAGGAACAGGTGATCTTCAGAAGTGGACTGCTGGCCCAAGGCCTTTGGAATAAGTTCAGAGAGTGGACAGGTTCACCCCAAGATGATGGACCAGAGCACCTGAATAATTCCTGTTTTGCTTTCCATTGCTTCCTTATAATCATTCTCATTTTCTATAGATACTTGGCTGTCACCCACCCATAACAGTCCCTTTTCTCCTTTTAATGATAATTATTAGATCAAAACAGAGTTATTCTAAAATCTAATTGTTAGATTATCTCCAAAAGCAGTCACTGCTTTCTGTCTTATTGACTGCTGGACATTCCATCCATCACTCTATCCCCATAACTACTGATAAATTCTGGTTTCATCAAATGTGATCATAGGGAATTATAACCAATGACATTTCCACTTCACCTTAAACATGGGCAAATGACCTTAAACAAATCTACCTGTGACCTTGTCGTGTCCCTCTCTTCTAGAAAAAAAAAAAAAAGTATTACAATCTACCGATAAAAACCAAGGTTATTCTTCATTTGAACTCAAACAACATTCATAGGTTGGTGTACCAAATACTTGCCACAGCAGGAGAATAATTGAGATCCAAACATGTAACACAACTAATGTAAGGCCTTGGTTCTGACCTTCGGTCATGAACTATTCCTTTTCCCCCCCTCGTCTCTATGTGCCCCTACTAGATACTATTTCCTTTTTGTCCAGGATGCCTGGTCCTATTTGCCTCAGTTGGCACCTCATACACTTTAGGAATAATACTCTGAGACTTGTCTGCACATAGAGACCCTGATGCTATAAATCATCAAGGCTAGAAATGCTGATTCAGATACACGCTCCAAAACAATGCCACCCTTAATTACTCAGGTATTCTACCTGGGAGAATTACTGAGTCACAGTTTATGCAGACAATCAGATCAGTGTTCCCACCTGTGGGAATCATAAAAATGGAAACGGCTTCGAGAAACTTATCATTAACGTTGGCAGAAGTGATTAATGATACCACCTCTGGTTTAAATGGAATACGGATCAGTCTCAACTCGTTGGTGCAAGTACTGGCGGACAGCCACAGTGCCCTCGATTTCTTGTGGGCTAGTCTCAGTGGCATCCGCACCACTGTTGATTCGTGCTCGACTTGTATCAATGATTGGACATGGCAGAGCAGGTTATACATCACCATAATGAAAAACCTACTTGTGTCTCTGAGGTTGGTCCTCATGGTCTACAAAATTTGTTCTTGACCTGAATCGGGCAATTGGAATTCTTGGCTCCATGATTTTATAGGAACTACTAATGGTTCCTGTTTTTGTCACGAGGGCCATTATGTTGCCCCATTACATTCTGCCCCGAACAGCCAATCCCTCATCAGATGATTGCCCTGATGATAGAATCAAAAGGTCAACAATATCTTGCTATGCGGTTGAATATGCAGGTGACTTAACAACCCCCGAGCATTGAAGGCTGGGTCTCTAGCCTTCTGGGAATTGGTTAACTTTCACAGGTAAGATACTGACAAAAAGGCAGATGAGAGACTGAATAGACAAACAGATAGTGGCCAGACCAGACCATATTTGACACGAGAACTCTGACCCACAGTCAGCAGCAAACAGCCTGGGAAGCCAAACCACAGCTGTAACACCTCTTCCAGGAGCCAGAATACAACTGCTCTAGCAACCATTCCTCAGTGGGACCGGGCATGCTCAATGGCTGCTTGCTTCCCAATTTTTTGCTTCTGCTTCCAACTCGGAGACAGCCGAATGTGCTCCCCGCCAGAATTACATCTGATGCTCCGCTTCTAGTTTTCCATCTCCAGCTCCCCAGTGCCAACAACCTCCAATCAGATCATACCTGAAGCCTTCCTTTTTGTTTTTCACTGTCAAGATTTTTCACTTCCCTGATCACTTTTGAGTTTCTGCAAGTGATGGCTGACTTCCTTAGTATAGTCAACTCTGAAGGAATAACCTCGTTTGTTCAGATTTCAGAAGTCTTCACTTACTTTTACGGTTTTCTATCCATGGCAGCTTTGTTTTAGGATATCTATTACAAGGGGCATAAAGGTAGTAAGATTGTAAAGTTGGTCTCAGACACGCAGGGCAACTGTGAGGGCAGGAGGGAAGGTTCTTTTGTAAAGATGAAGAAAAGTGCTTTCTGAAAAATTGCCTAGAAATCTTGTGGAAAACAGGAAGGGGAGGGAAATAAGTGATTTGTTTGGCCTTGTAAAATGACTTGATGGCTGGATGGAGTCCTTATTTTTTACGATAAGAAAAGAAAGGGAAAAAAATTGTTCAGTGCTTTGTATTTGAGAAGAAGCTCTTTACCCAGGTCCTAAAAGCACTTTGCAAAAATCATCTAATGGTAAGTATTATAAATCCTTTTTCAAAAATGAGAAGTGCGAACATTGTTGATTTTTCCAGGAGAGTAGAATAAAGATTTTGTACTTTCTGATTAAATGTCCTACTAATTATTCCAGTAACATATTATTCCATAAACGAATCTGTATGGCAGGCTTTTATATATTCTGTTTGCTGTGTAAGCCCCTAACAATTAAAAACATAAATAGTTTTTGACTTTTAAATTTAGTCTGTTTCTCCTTACTACATTCAGTGAGCTGGCACTAAAATTATATATTTAAATGGACTGATTTCATGGCTTGAAGTAATCCTCACGGTTCACATCTACTCGGTCGACAGCACTCTCTATCATCTTGAATTTACTCTCTTGCCTTGATCCTATAAATAAAGAAAAAAACCACATTGCTTTAATTTTCATTTTTTCTGCTTTAGTCTGGAAGAGTGTTTTAGTATTATAAATGTGGCCCATAAATCTAAGTCTTTGAAGCAAGGTTTATTGCTTTAGATTCCATCAAAATGGTATGAGAAAAATGATTTAGGTGCATAAAAATGCAAGTTCCTATCTATTATTTTAAAATTACAATTTACTACTAATACAGTGATTCTTCATTTTCTAGAGAGCCTCCAGTGTTATCTGAAAATGTCCAAAGGTTAATGCTAAGCACAACAGCAAGGGTATAACAAGGGTGGGTTTTTTTGTTTTTTGATTTTTTNAAGGGGGGGTTTTTTTTTTTTTTTTTTTTTTTTTTTTTTTTTTTTTTTTTTAGCAGAGAGATGAGTAGTGAAATAAAATACTAGCAAGGCTTTGTAATTCCAGCGGGGTTGGTAGAGAATCTTCTGAATTTTGAAAGTGGTCTTCCTTTTGCAGTATTGGTTTCCTCACTACCAATGTTAGAGTGGGACACTGGGCTTTGGACACTATTACTGACTTGCTGAATATTATATATCAGTTCAATCCAACTTTTTTTTGGCCTCTGGTTTCCTGTTTGTTATATAAGTTGCTGCTATCTGTGTTTTACAGAGATGATGTAAGAATTAATTACCTAAGTAACACTGTACTGTTGAGGCTAAGCTTGTCAACTTGGTCATTATTTTTTTCATATAATCTGTGCATACTCCTATATTCTTTTGTAAGGATTTCGTTTCCTTTTATATTTTACCTGCTCTCAATAATTGCAGTCTCCCCCTCCCAGCTTTATTATTCATAGTTCTCAGGAAATGTATGAGACCCTTTTCTGTTACAGGTCTTTGAATATGAAATGTAAGACATGATCTCCTGCTTTTTGAGAAAAAAAAAGCACCAGCAAGAAACTGTCTAATCTTCCTGCCCTAATAAAACAGAACTGTTTTTTTAATCCATGTATTTTTCTCTTTTTATTTAAGAAATACTTATTGACCACTTACTCAGTGCATGACGTATAGCAAGTGGTACTTATATATAATCATACATACATCTGAGATGGCATCTGGGATACCCTTTCCTTAGACATTTAAAAAAAATTGTCCAAACACTCTTAAGATTTCATTGTTGTTGTTTTAGGTTCCCCAGGTTTACATTCTCATGGTGTCTTCTTTCCAATTTCTGGATGACTTCAATGACTTAATTTTCCTTCTGACTCTCACCTTACATGGCTATTCTGTTTTCTAGGCTCTAAATAAATCCAGATATGGAGTTCAGCCCCCTTTCCTTGATTTTTTGCAAAACACAGGGGTTCATGGATTAGTATACTTTATTAAAGATTTGGGGTCATATAGTGACAAAGAACCACATAGAAAGTAATTAAATGTGAATGTCATCCTACTCTCTTTTAGAATCTTAGGCCAGCATCATTACTGGCAGCTGGCTGATTTCGCTCCATTGGTCCCTGCCTGTGTGGGTCTTTGCTTTCTCAATAGTCTCTTTACTTTTCCCTAT
>NW_027527930.1:6494270-6494537 GCF_008692635.1 Crocuta crocuta | reverse complement strand
GATTCCTGCCCATTTTAAATACAAAGCGATTTTATTCTCTTACTTTCACTGGACCATTCCAAGTCATACTCTGGAGTTCACAGCCATGGTGGACTGAGAATTTATTTTGTTAAATAGAAGACTCTATAGGGGCGCCCGGGTGGCTGGGTCGGTTAAGCGTCCGACTTTCACTCGGGTCATGATCTCGCGGTTCGTGGGTTCGAGCCCCGCGTCGGGCTCTGTGCTGACTGCCAGCTCAGAGCCTGGAGCCTGTTTCAGAGTCTGTGA
>NW_027527930.1:6488904-6493335 GCF_008692635.1 Crocuta crocuta | reverse complement strand
TTTTTTTTTTTTTTTTTTTTTTTTTTTTTTTTTAGCAGAGAGATGAGTAGTGAAATAAAATACTAGCAAGGCTTTGTAATTCCAGCGGGGTTGGTAGAGAATCTTCTGAATTTTGAAAGTGGTCTTCCTTTTGCAGTATTGGTTTCCTCACTACCAATGTTAGAGTGGGACACTGGGCTTTGGACACTATTACTGACTTGCTGAATATTATATATCAGTTCAATCCAACTTTTTTTTGGCCTCTGGTTTCCTGTTTGTTATATAAGTTGCTGCTATCTGTGTTTTACAGAGATGATGTAAGAATTAATTACCTAAGTAACACTGTACTGTTGAGGCTAAGCTTGTCAACTTGGTCATTATTTTTTTCATATAATCTGTGCATACTCCTATATTCTTTTGTAAGGATTTCGTTTCCTTTTATATTTTACCTGCTCTCAATAATTGCAGTCTCCCCCTCCCAGCTTTATTATTCATAGTTCTCAGGAAATGTATGAGACCCTTTTCTGTTACAGGTCTTTGAATATGAAATGTAAGACATGATCTCCTGCTTTTTGAGAAAAAAAAAGCACCAGCAAGAAACTGTCTAATCTTCCTGCCCTAATAAAACAGAACTGTTTTTTTAATCCATGTATTTTTCTCTTTTTATTTAAGAAATACTTATTGACCACTTACTCAGTGCATGACGTATAGCAAGTGGTACTTATATATAATCATACATACATCTGAGATGGCATCTGGGATACCCTTTCCTTAGACATTTAAAAAAAATTGTCCAAACACTCTTAAGATTTCATTGTTGTTGTTTTAGGTTCCCCAGGTTTACATTCTCATGGTGTCTTCTTTCCAATTTCTGGATGACTTCAATGACTTAATTTTCCTTCTGACTCTCACCTTACATGGCTATTCTGTTTTCTAGGCTCTAAATAAATCCAGATATGGAGTTCAGCCCCCTTTCCTTGATTTTTTGCAAAACACAGGGGTTCATGGATTAGTACTCTTTATTAAAGATTTGGGGTCATATAGTGACAAAGAACCACATAGAAAGTAATTAAATGTGAATGTCATCCTACTCTCTTTTAGAATCTTAGGCCAGCATCATTACTGGCAGCTGGCTGATCGCTCCATTNATTCCTGCCCATTTTAAATACAAAGCGATTTTATTCTCTTACTTTCACTGGACCATTCCAAGTCATACTCTGGAGTTCACAGCCATGGTGGAATGAGAATTTATTTTGTTAAATAGAAGACTCTATAGGGGCGCCCGGGTGGCTTGGTCGGTTAAGCGTCCGACTTTCACTCGGGTCATGATCTCGCGGTTCGTGGGTNGATTCCTGCCCATTTTAAATACAAAGCGATTTTATTCTCTTACTTTCACTGGACCATTCCAAGTCATACTCTGGAGTTCACAGCCATGGTGGACTGAGAATTTATTTTGTTAAATAGAAGACTCTATAGGGGCGCCCGGGTGGCTTGGTCGGTTAAGCGTCCGACTTTCACTCGGGTCATGATCTCGCGGTTCGTGGGTTCGAGCCCCGCGTCGGGCTCTGTGCTGACTGCCAGCTCAGAGCCTGGAGCCTGTTTCAGAGTCTGGGACTCTCTCTCTCTGTCCCTCCCCTGCTCACACTGTCTCTCTCTCTCTCTCTCTCTCCTAGAAAAAAATAGAACATTAAAAAATTAAAAAAAAAAATAGAAGACTCTATAGAGAATTTTTGCCACTCCCTCAGGAATGAAAGTGTCTGCAATCGATTCTGGTTTTAAAAAGCAATGTGGTTTTCAGTTCCATTGCATGTGTGAACAATATACTGTAATGTGATGGGGTTCGTTATGGAGGTCTGGACAGAGCGTGGTAAAATCATTCAAGGGAGATAACTGGGAAATGCAGAAAAGCTTCACAGAGATGGGATCTGAACTGGTGTTAAAGCCTGAGAGTGAATTTACCAATCTGAAAATTGGTGGAAAGGACAAGAGAATCACTTATCCTAGATTACTCTATAAACATTGGTATAATTGGGGAAACCTATTACCTGTAATTAGTGAGTATGAGAAGTTACTTTTTCACCCCTCATATGTGAAAATAAGTTGTTACCCATTCTCAACTCACCCGGCTATCATGTGACCTTTTCAAATCCTTATTCTTGTTGACTCTGATATTTGTTATTTCAACCTCTGCTCTTTTTCTTCTTCTACTAGGCTTTGGACTCTTCCCTGTCTTGGCCCACCTTCCTACCCAGGGCTCTGCTATTTCAGCTACGTTCTCTTTAACAAGCTTGACTCTGTCACCATCTTCACCAGTTATGTTACACAGCTTGTCAGTTCTTAATTCTGAGTAATCCCACGTTTTTCCTTTTACTCCTGTTCTTCTCTTGCTGTCTCCAGAGAAAATTATAAATGAGGACTGAAACCAAGCAATTTCCTGTTCCTATGATAACAGTAACTGGGTACACTTTCCTGTCCCTATGGTCAATAATTCTGAGAATTAGCATAGAATACTTTAGCTCTTTGTTCCAGGAAATATTTGCTCCTGAGAAATAAGACCAACAGGTTGACCATAAAGATTTGCTTCAAGATGCTTGCCTCGCTGGGCACATCATTCTCAAGCTATCATGTCATAACTCTGTATAATCCCAACATGCCTAAAAAATCACCCGGTCGGGTTCCAAATCCCATAGATATTCTCCTTTGGCTTCCTCTGCCAACATGTTGCTGAGATTCTCTCTAGGATCTCTTCTGTCTTCCTGAAGTCTAATAAACTTCTCTTACTTAATAAAGACATTTTCCTGGTGGCTATTAGGGGAGTCAACCAAAATCAGTGCTAAAGTTTTGATGTGCTAAAGTTTCATGCTATGATTTCAGCTGCCTCTTCTCCACTGTCCAGCAATACTTTCATTCATCTATTGTTCTTTTTTAAGCTTTCCCCCCATATGTCAATAGCAGCCCTAGATCCCTCAACCTCAGCAAGTGACTTAATTCCATCTTCTTTGTCCTCACGAAGATAGGAAATGAACCATAAGAGCAGTTCAGTGTGGTTTTCTTTCTTAGAACTCTCTTTTCCATTGGTCTCTATGGCTCCTGTGGGCTTCACTTCCTGCTACTCTTTCTTTTCTTTCTTACTCATCTTTTGCCATTTGCTCTTTAAATAAAAGTGTCCCACAAGGTTATTTTTTCTTTTAATCCTCTCTTTGAAGCCAGTTTCATTCAGTTTCATAACTGCAGCAATGATCTCTCTACAGATAGTTTTACTAATCTGCTTTTCTATTCAAACCTCTTATATGAGCTTCAGACATAGAACTGTGACAAGAAGCAACCTCCATTTCCAATATAACTCATGGTCCTCCTCTTTCCCACCTCTGCTGTTTCTCCTGTATTTCTCATCTCAGTTAACGACCATCCTAATAACCATTCTCTGGCAAGGAAAACAAACCAATAACAAAATAATGGAATATCTAGATGTGGCTAGATTTTTGGTTAAGTAAAGCCCAGTTTATTTTTCTTGGCAAACATAAAATGTAGTCATGGGTTTTCTTGTTCTACCATTCAGGTGTGCAAAGAAAATAGAATTTCTTTATTTTCTATTTTGGATCGGATGGAGTGAGAGCTAACACTTAGATATATGCATCTAAACCTTTTCAGGAGCCTTAAAAGCCAACGCATTCCTGTTCACAAAGTCACAGATGTCTACCTGTCTTCTTCCTACAGAGTCCCTTCCTCAGTCCCCTCACAGATGATATACAGAAAAAGAGCCACAAGAGATTAATATTGTGATAATCCCACCCAGGAAGACTCACTGCCGAGTCTCCTGTTGGAAGGATTAAATAAAGAGTTAATCTTATGTGGCTTTCAGCCTTCTACTACAAATGGCAGTTTTGGTGGATGGATAAATTAGACACGGGAGGAAGCCATTTTGGAAAGCTACCATGATTGGTCTCTTGGTGGCGAAGAGCTGTCCCTCAGTTCAACAATGGCTCTGAGGCTGTGTGGTGTCACTGGGCTGCTGAGTTTGATCTTAGTCTCTCCTGCTACATGAGAACCTAAGACTCTAGTGTGCTGGCTTATACCCTTTCTATATCTCTGTAAGTACTTTGTGCTAACACTTTTTACTCTGCTCTGTTGGTATTATGTTACTCTTACCATGGGGCCATGCTATAGTTTGGTCTTCTCCAGAATTCAGAACAGAACATGGTACAAAATCCTTGAGTGCTCGCCTTTCCTATTAAATTATGCATTTTAACTACCAGGTTTTCTGCCTGAGGTGTTATAGGATCACCACAGAGCACACAAGGCTGACTTCTGCTTCTTTTCTGTCCGCTCTTCTCACGTTCCCCCTGTAATGGGAATGTTTTGGCTTTCTCTTCCTTCTCATCCCATCTCTATGCCTATTTCTTTTGTTTTTTTAATGTTTATTTATTTATTTATTTATTTATTTATTTATTT
>NW_027527930.1:6483917-6488573 GCF_008692635.1 Crocuta crocuta | reverse complement strand
AGGCTCCAGGCTCTGAGCTGGCAGTCAGCACAGAGCCCGACGCGGGGCTCGAACCCACGAACCGCGAGATCATGACCTAAGCGAAAGTCGGACGCTTAACCGACTAAGTCACCCAGGCGCCCCTCTATGCCTATTTCTATTCATTTTCTTTCCTTCTTCTCCTCCTCCTACTCCCTCCCCCTCCCCTTCTTCTTCTCCTTCTCCTTCTCCTTCTTCTTCTTCTTCTTCTTCTTCTTCTTCTTCTTCTCTAAATTTTAGTTAACATACAGTGAAATATAAATTTTAGGAATAGAATTCAGCGATTCATCACTTACATACAGCACCCAGTGCTTATCACAGTAAGTGCTTTCCTTATACCCATCACCCATCTAACCCATCTCCCATCCACCTCCTTCCATCAACCCTCAGTTTATCCTCTATTGTTAAGAGTCTTTTGTGGCTTGTTTCCCTTTCTTCTCTTCTCTGCTTTCCATATGTTCATATGTTTTTTTTCCTAAACTCCACTTATGAATGAAATCATATGGTATTTGTCTTTCTCTGATTGACTTATTTCACTTAGCATAGTACATTCTAGCTCCATCCATGTCATTGCAAATAGCAAGATTTTAATTCTTTTTGATGGCTGAGTAATTTTCCATTGACTATATATATGTATATATATATACATATACACATATACATATATATATACACCGCATATTCTTTATCCATTCATCATTCAATTCACATTTTATCTTTCTCCATAGTTTGGTTATGGTTGATATTGCTGCTATAAACATTGGGGTGCATATGCCCCTTTGAATCTGTATTTTTGTATCCTTTGGGTAAATGCCTAATAGTGCAATTGCTGGTTCTATTTTCAGGTTTTTTTTTTAAGGTTTATTTATTTTGAGAGAGAGCAAGAACATGAACATGGAAGGGGCAGAGAGCTAGGGAGAGAAGGAATCCCATGCAGGCTCCACACTCAGCACAGAGCCCAATTTGGGGTTCAGTTTCACAACCGTGAGATCATGAACTGAGCTGAAATCAAGAACCAGACACTTAACCTGTTGAGCCACCCAGGCACCCCTGTATTCATTTTCAAACTGGAATGCACTCTTCCCACCATTCCTGAAAGATATAATGATAGAATGGTTACTAGAAAACATGCTCTATGGAGGAAACAAAACCAGTTTTGTTCCTCATTCCGAATTCAACATTCAGAGTATTATCCCTGCTACCACAAAGTTATTGATATGATTTTTAAAAATTCAATGACACTTGTTTGCTAATCAAGCAAAGAGCCTTTGTCAACATATAGAAGATTTCTGGGCAGGGGACCGGCAAGTTTGCCTGAGGAGGCCAGGGGTATTATGGCCAAAGAAGGACCAAGACCCAATACTTTCAGCCTGAATTCAAAGTTACAAGTATTTGTAAGGGTAGAAAGGATGTTTCTGACCAAGACTTAGTGGCAGAGGAGAGCAGTCAAGCCAGCTGTGGGCAGGTGGAAAGAAAGAAGCTGGTTCTTTGCCAAGGTATGTGATTGAAGAGGCAGTGGTCTGGGACTGAGAGGCAACAGACACAGGGCATCTTCTGGACCAGGCTTCCTGGAGCCTGCGGGTGTTCAGGGAGGTAAATGATGCCTGGGAGTCGGGGTACCATTTTGTTATGGTAGGAGAAAGAATGATAGCATTTTCCTTCACATGTGGAAGCTTTTGTGTGGCCTGGGTCAGTGCATGTGGCAGTGCCTGAGACAGAAGGCAGAGGATTCCTTGACTTCCTGGTTACCAGCTCCAACAATTCTTCTCCAGTTTGGAGGCTCAGTAGTTCATTTCAAAATAACTGCATCTTGGAGATATTTGTGGCATTTTCCAGCTTTAACCATTCTCCTGGTTTCAAAGCACCACCTGCACAATCCTGACCTATAGCCCATCAGTTTCTAACAGACCCTCCATCCAGGGTGGGAAAAGAGAGAAAGACTCTTCAGCCCGATAATGGGGACAGACTTCGGGCAAGAGGACCTAAAACAGCTTGCTTTGCCATCATGGTTTACCTCACCCAGAAAGAGAGTTTCCTCAGGGGTCTAAATAGTTGTGAAATAAAATGTAATCATTTGATGTTTCCAACATCTGATTAAATTGATTTGTTCTGGTCAGGTAGGTTTCTGGCCATCTGTCACTGTCACTCCATTCTGTGGCATCAAAAACATCTCTGCATCCCAGGCAATCTCTGCAGTCCTGTCCTGTCCTGTCCCCTGAGCCTGGGGACACTGGGCTGAGGCTGATACTCAGGTTCCCTGAGACTGATGATTGCCAACATCAGTGATGGAACTGAAGGAAGTGCCAGGCTCACCAGACCTTTCTGTCTGTCCGCTTGGCTGATCACAGGTTCATCACCTCTTCTGATGATAGGCACCTGATAATGCGATTCTTGGGATTTCAGAAATGTGGTTTTTGTCCGAATAGGAATTGAAGGGCCACTGTTCCTTAGTCAGGCTGTCAGATTTCATTAGGAAACTATGTTGTCTGCAGTTTCTGATGTGGTAGCGGGAATGGAGTGCTAATGGCACAGCGATTTTGCTGTGTTACCGTATTTCTCTTATTCTAAAGCTCACCATCCACTTAATAACATATTTTAGATTAAAAACAAAGTTACACTGTTTTTTATAACGTTAAACATACATGTTGATTGCAAGGTGTGTCCTGATTTCAGAAACGTTTAAGTGACAGGAGAAACCTTCATTTAATAATCAAGGCAGTGTAAAGACTTTCATAGCTAAGTAAAGGTTACATTAGCCAAGCAGGACTCATAGACTGTAATGAGAAAACAGCTTAATTCAACTTCTGTGAAAATTATTGAACCTACTTTAAAGCTTTTTGGGGTAACTCTTTCCCATCCACTGAAATGAAACTTAAACCAAGGCCCATGAATATTATGGCTACCCTTTTGTCCCCAAATGTTGTCTTGGTTCAGAACTTAATATGTCCAAACCAAGCGAGGAGACAGAAGAATAATTATGATCTCTTGCCTGAAGTCCATTTGGTACTAGAGAGGGTGACTCTTTCATTGAATTCTGTGACTCCTTCCCTTACCACTAAGGACCCAGTTGAGACTCTTCTAGATTCTTTCTGCTGATCTTAGAAAAGATCCAAGAAGACTTCCAAGAAACCAGCTTTCTTGTGCATGATCCATATTTACTCCACAGGAAATATTCATGATTTTTTCACCCTAACAAACTGGGAGCACAGGTCAACCCCAGTGAAGCCACCACACTTTTACTTCTCTATCAGAGCACTAACTAGCTGCAGTCTCTGGCTTGTTATAGTCTTAGCTGTGATTCCAGTTGCTGTCCACCTATCTTGCTCTCTAAGTTCTAATTTGAGGTCTGGAGAAGGCAGATTTTACTCATGTCCCATGAGATGGGACCTCACAGCACAGTGACAATATCCCATATAGCACAGTCTTCCAGTATCCCATACTTTTCTCAGCCTCTCCTGCTTTTTTTAATAAGCTGAGGCTAATGATCAGTTAAGAGTCCCAAAACTGTGTTTCAGAATTACCTTTTTAGCGTTAATGGTAGTACATTGTGGAGGAGACACATAGTATTTTTTGTTTTGGGAACCTTGGCTGACCTTAATACTAAAAATTTCTATTTTAGTATGCAATCTTATATTTCTCAGATTTTACTAGGCTGTATGTTCAAATTGGTATCAAACTACATTTTTCTGGCTATAGAGCTCACTAGTAGTTATCACCACTATTATGGGTACCATGTTTTTATGGTTTATAACAAGAAATATATATTTGGTCTTCATCCTCATTCCTAAGTGATGGCAGCCATAAAGGTATCTTTGTTATGTTAATGAGGTGACTTTTGCGAGGCACTTAAGGATGGGGCTGTTTGCCAGGAGAACCAACAAGGAGGTAAGAAGTTTGGAACTTTCAGCCCCACCCTCTTGAGCTCCAAAGAGGGCAGAGGCGTGACAGGTGGAATCACTCACCAGTGGTCAGTGAGTTGTTTCAATCATATCTATGTAATGAAACTTCCATAAACACCCAAAAGAACAGGGTTCAGACAGCTTCCAGACTGGTGAATACAAAGAGATTTGAAGAGAATGTCTCACTTGGAGAGGGCACAGAAGCCCTGCGTCCCCTTCCCCACACCTTGCCCTGTGCATCTCTTCCATTTGACTGTTCCTGAGTTGCATCCTTTTATAAAAACCAGTGATCGAGTCAAGATAGAATGCTTCCTGGGTTCTGTGAGCCAACCTAACAAATCAGTCAAACCCTAGGAAGGGGAGGTTGGAATCTACAGGGGTGTGTCAGAGGCACAGGGAGACAACCTAGGCTTGTGATTAGTATCTGAGATGGGAAGCAGTCGTGTGGGACTGAAATCTTTCACCCGTGCAGTCTGATGCTATCTCCAGGTAGATAGTGTCAGAATTGAATTGAACTACTGGACATCCAGCTGGAGTTGGAGAATTGCTTGGTGGTGTGGGAAAGCCACTGGAACCGAATGTCAGAATCTAGGACACAAAAGATATAAGCACAGCTCACACTCACTTGCCAAAATATAGACTATATTAATTCATGTTTTTTTATTATTAATTTTTTTTTTATTTTTAGGAGAGAGAGAGAGAGAGACAGCGTGAGCAGGGGAGGGTCAGAGAGAGAGGG
>NW_027527930.1:6442137-6483901 GCF_008692635.1 Crocuta crocuta | reverse complement strand
TTAATGGTAGTACATTGTGGAGGAGACACATAGTATTTTTTGTTTTGGGAACCTTGGCTGACCTTAATACTAAAAATTTCTATTTTAGTATGCAATCTTATATTTCTCAGATTTTACTAGGCTGTATGTTCAAATTGGTATCAAACTACATTTTTCTGGCTATAGAGCTCACTAGTAGTTATCACCACTATTATGGGTACCATGTTTTTATGGTTTATAACAAGAAATATATATTTGGTCTTCATCCTCATTCCTAAGTGATGGCAGCCATAAAGGTATCTTTGTTATGTTAATGAGGTGACTTTTGCGAGGCACTTAAGGATGGGGCTGTTTGCCAGGAGAACCAACAAGGAGGTAAGAAGTTTGGAACTTTCAGCCCCACCCTCTTGAGCTCCAAAGAGGGCAGAGGCGTGACAGGTGGAATCACTCACCAGTGGTCAGTGAGTTGTTTCAATCATATCTATGTAATGAAACTTCCATAAACACCCAAAAGAACAGGGTTCAGACAGCTTCCAGACTGGTGAATACAAAGAGATTTGAAGAGAATGTCTCACTTGGAGAGGGCACAGAAGCCCTGCGTCCCCTTCCCCACACCTTGCCCTGTGCATCTCTTCCATTTGACTGTTCCTGAGTTGCATCCTTTTATAAAAACCAGTGATCGAGTCAAGATAGAATGTTTCCTGGGTTCTGTGAGCCAACCTAACAAATCAGTCAAACCCTAGGAAGGGGAGGTTGGAATCTACAGGGGTGCGTCAGAGGCACAGGGAGACAACCTAGGCTTGTGATTAGTATCTGAGATGGGAAGCAGTCGTGTGGGACTGAAATCTTTCACCCGTGCAGTCTGATGCTATCTCCAGGTAGATAGTGTCAGAATTGAATTGAACTACTGGACATCCAGCTGGAGTTGGAGAATTGCTTGGTGGTGTGGGAAAGCCACTGGAACCGAATGTCAGAATCTAGGACACAAAAGATATAAGCGCAGCTCACACTCACTTGCCAAAATATAGACTATATTAATTCATTTTTTTTATTATTAATTTTTTTTTATTTTTAGGAGAGAGAGAGAGAGAGAGCATGAGCAGGGGAGGGTCAGAGAGAGAGGGAGTCACAGACTGAAACAGGCTCCAGGCTCTGAGCTGGCAGTCAGCACAGAGCCCGATGCGGGGCTCGAACCCACGAACTGCGAGATCATGACCTAAGCGAAAGTCGGACGCTTAACCGACTAAGCCACCCAGGCGCCCCTAGACTATATTAATTCAAAGGACGGTGCAGTCCACATGTAGGGGTAACGGGATTCAGGTATTGAAGTGAAGTAGGTAGGACTTGTTCTCTGGTTCCTTTTGCCCCTTTCATCTCTTGTGTTGAAGTATACTTTTTAAAAAAGTAGTATTTATTTTTATTTTTAAAATTTTTAAAAGTTTACTTATTTTTGAGAGAGACAGAGACAACATGAGCAAGGGAGGGGCAGAGAGAGGGGGAGAGGAAATCCCATGAAGGCTCTGCGCTGTCAGTGCAGAGTTTGATATGGGGCTCGAACTCATGAAACTGTGAGATCAGGACCTGAGCCTAAAACCAAGAGTCAGACGCTTAACCGACTGAGCCACCTAGGCTCCCCCAAAAAGTAGTCTTTAAAAAATGGCTCTTAGGTGAATATAAAATAACCATGTGCTAAAGATTTTATTTAACAGGTTAATTAATGAGAGAACTATAAAGATATTAAAACCGGTCTACACATCCTTTGAGAGGCTAGGCATTTACGTGCAACTCAATAAAGGCATACTAAAATAAGATTTCTAGAGGGACCCATAAACTGGTTAATATCCGACAGGGCAATAAACTGAAATGTTTAAGAGGATCTGTTCCACTGGACGAACATCATTTGCATCTCTACCAGACAAATATCTACAAGTTAACATGGGACTCACTACTTCGGGATCTTATATGGGTAGAAATGAGTGAGTCAAACTAAGTTCATTTCCCTAGATAGTCCTTGGGAGGCCTTCATCTCTGAAAGGACATATTAGTTACCTCACACTTTGCCTCCTCTCCAAGTTTTGCAGAATTCTTCACAGCACTTGGCTCCACTTCCTCCATGTTTGTTTCTTTCTCAGGCAAGCTTTTGCCATGTATCAGTCTCTGGCAGTTCTAGGTTTCCGTTTTCATTATCGTTTGCCATCCCAGGATGCCTCTTTTCCAAAAATTCTGTAAAAGTCCTGTACTTTCATTTCATGGCCTGACTTGGACTATGTGCCTGTCCATAATATAATCACAATGGCCAAAAGGAAGGACTAGATCAATTAACATTTCCTGGGATTCACGCCTGCTCCTCGGAGCTGGATCGATTGTACTCAAACTGCTAGGACTGAGAGAGTGAAGTAGGGGTGGTTTCCTGAAGAAAAATTAGATTCTATTACTGGAAGAAGGGCACGTGCACATTGTGCAGTCGAAAGCAATTATTTTTGCACTAGGTTTGTGTTCACGCAGGCCCTCTAACCTCGGCAGGGTCTTTCAGAGTTAATGGGAATCCTCAGAGCTGCCTTGTGATAGCTCCGGATCTACTGTGCTCAAGCCATGAGCTGCCAAGTGCTGGGGACAGTCTACTGGGCATTGCCTGGATGTCCTACCTGGTGTGCCTATTGCTCTGTGAGCGTCCCACCCACCCTCTCTGTGCGCCGCTGTGCTTCCTCTAAGAACCAATGCAACAACATTGAAGGCCTCTAGGGGCTAACATTCTGGACTCTGGTGATGATGTCAGGTGGAAAATGCCCACTTTCCTTTTGTGACACAGTTTGTTAGAAGGTCACAAAACACTATGCTTTGGGCACCTGGGTGCTCAGTTGGTTAAGTGTCCATCTTCGGTTCAGGTCACAATCTCACAGTTTGTGGGTTTGAGCCCCTTGTCGGACCCTAAACTCAGAGCCTGGAGCCTGCTTTGGATTCTGTCTCCCTCTCTGCCCCTCCCCCGCTCCATATCTGTCTCTTTCTTTCAAAAACAAATAAACATTTAAAAAAAAACCCCAAAACACCATGCTTTGACTCCATATTTTCTAGTGTTTTTTTAAAATGTTTATTTATTTTGAGTGGTGGAGGAGCAGAGAGAAAGAGAGGGAGACACAGAATCCGAAGCAGGCTCCAGGCTCTGAGCTGTCAGCACAGAGCCCTATGCAGGGCTCCAACCCACAAACTGTGAGATCATGACCTGAACTGAAGAAGGACACTTAACCGATTGAGCCACCCAGGAACTCCAAGTGTTTTTGTTTTGTTTTGTTTTTTTGTGAACCCAGTCTTTCAGTTTTTATTAATTTATTAATAATTAATTACTTAATTAGTCCTTCACTGTTAGGAGGCAGATACGAATGGTAAACACTGTCACGCATTCAGAAAAACCACTTTGCTGTCAATGGGGGCTTTTGTTGTCGGTGGGGCTTATGGATCCTGGCTTCTTTGTCCTTGTCTTTGTCTTGAAGGAGTTCCTCCAAGAAGCATCTGGGTCTTCCTGCAGCGGCCCGCAGGGTAGCCTGCTGAACATGCTCAGTCCTGCCCATGTGTTCTTTGGCCTCAAGCTGGGAGCCCAGCTTCCGGTAACACCGCCTTCAAGTATCACAACAGAAAAGAAGCTTGCATATTCAGATGTCTGTCATTTGACAGAGGTAGCAACCGAGGTATAGTTCGGCCGAGGACATCCGGCTTGCTCCTGACGGAACTCAGACAGATCCTAGGCCTCCTGACATCCTGACAAGTACTCCTATTTCAGATTTCTACCTGTTCTCACCAGATAGTGATCCTGAAATTATATAGAGAGAATATTATGTGGAGAAAATTACTTCCTCGTTTAGAATCAAGTAACACTATACTCCATTATAAAAAAAAAAGTGAGCCTAATTTAATAGAGATCTAGCCTTTATATGTGGGATGTCTCCTAATCCTAGATGGTAATTTGCCAATTGAAAAACATTCCGTGAAAGAAGAAAATATGTGCTCTCTGTCTTCCCTTTCTTTTGTCTCTCATTTCCAATTACATTATGGGCTCTTCCAGTACTTCTCTTCAAATCTGAGGTAACGTTTGGCAGATTTGGAACAATTACTTCATTCATAATTAGTCCACGTGAGTGGAAAACCCTTGGTAAATTATGGGGGAGTTTCAAATAAAAGAGACAAGGGCGCCTGGGCAGCTCAGTCGGATGAGCATCCTAAATTATGGGGGAGTTTCAAATAAAAGAGACAAGGGCGCCTGGGCGGCTCAGTCGGATGAGCATCCTACTTTGGCTCAGGTCATGATCTCATGGTTTGTGGGTTCGAGCCCCACATCCAGCTCTGTGCTGACAGCTCAGAGCCCGGAGCCTGCTTCAGTTTCTTTGTCTCCCTCTCTCTTTATCCCTCCCTGCTCTTGCTCTATTTCTCTCTCTCTTTCAAAAATAAACATTAAAACAATTTTAAATAAAAGGGTCAACCTCTGGCTTTTCAAAAAGTAGCCGAAGAAAATGAGAGTTCTGAAGAGAAACCCCCAAAGTTACATAGGTTAGAGTAATGGCACCTTTGGCAGAGGTCTATGCGGATGACATGGAAGGTGTCCCCCCGGAGTCCTGAGCCCGCCAATATCACGTGGGAATGCAGATTAGTTTCTGAGCCCCCAGGAGCTTGCAGAAAGATCTCAGCAGTGGGGTAGAAGGAATGGCTATTCTGACAAGCTGAGGGTGCTGTGGGCTGAGGGCCTTCACAGCAGATGCTGGGGGGAGGGCAGTGCCTGAGACCCAAGTCCGGCAGGGTGAGCCAGGCCTCAGTGGAGGCTGGCAAGGACTGAAAAAGGCACTTCTGGACCCAACTTCGGTCAGGCTCCCCTGAGCCCTCTTTCCAGCTTCACCTCCTCCTTGGTCCCACGCAGCCCAGTGTTCACAAAGAATCCTGCTGAGTCACCCCCCACCTATGACATCTGATCAAGCTCCTTATTACTATCCTTTGAAGTATGCATTCTTGGCTTCTTTTTAGCAAGAATCCTGTTGGGTCAGTTTAGTAAAAATTCCCCCATCCTTGATGTGTCCTGTTAGTGATTTTCCATCCAACTACCCCCAATTCTGCTCCCTGGCTATAAATCCCCGCTTGTCTTTACTGTATTTGGAGGTGAACCCCATCTCTCCCCCTGCTGCAAGCTCTGATTTCAATAGTCAAATAAAATCTCCTTAACATTTTAACAAGTATCAGAATAAGTTTTTCTTCAATGGGTTAGATGGGAGCACATAGACTCAATGCACCCACCTACCCGCCAACTTGTTCTGGGATGCTACCCCCAAGATCAGATGCCACCTGGGGGTGAGGACTGGAGAAATCCCTCAGCTGAAGAGAAATAAACCAAAAGCACCTGAATAGTAAAACCACAAGAATCAGGTCTTCTCGAAATGATACCATTAAGTATTTCTGTTTGCGATGAAAACTGGGGCTGCTAAGCCACATTCAGGTATAGAAAAGTAAAGAAAGGTATACGATTTTGTATCTCAGCTGCTTCCCTTCACTTGAGAACCATATGCTTCTGAAAAATACTGTCTCCAGGATAAATTTTTTTGACCCCGGGAAAATAAAATGTACCTTTTGCAGAGAACGAGCACTGTTGACAGAGCTATTTATCTCATCCCATTAGCCCTCCATACTTCAAGGAGAGTCAAGGGGGCAGCTCAAACCGAGTTCTTTCTGGGAGTCCCTCATGGCATGCATTTCTTGTTTAATGAAATATGAGACAGGGGCACCTGGGTGGCTCAGTTGGTTAAGCATGTGACTCTTGGTTTAGGCTCGGGGCATGATCTCACGGTTCATGGGTTCGAGCCCCACATCAGGTTCTGTGCAGACTGTGTGGAGCCTGCTTGGAGATTCTTTCTTGCTCCCTCTTTCTCTGCTCCTCTCCACCCCCTCTCTCTCTTTATCAAAATAAATAAAATTTTTAAAAAATGAAACAGGCATCTGGGTGACTCAGTCAGTTAAGTGCCTGACCAGCTCAGGTCATTATCTCATGGTTTGTGAGCTCGAGTCCACATCAGGCTCTGTGCTGACAGCTCAGAGCCTTGAGCCCACTTCAGATTCTGAGTCTCCCGCTCTGTCTCTCAGCCCCTCTCCCGCTCATGCTCTGTCTTTCTCTGTCTCTCAAAAATGAATACATATTAAACAGATTTTTTAGAAAATGTGACATTCACAGCCCCAGGTATGCTTTCTCACATAATTTTCAGGTACTTAATCAGTATCTATTTTTCATTCTTCAAAATATCCAATCCAAATGAATATTTATGCTTATGAGCTTTCCAACTAATAGTTAGAGAGGTCTGTCACACTCTACCTAGCTCTGCAAAATCTAGCAAGCCTCGTGATCTTCAGACAGTAAATGTCAGGGAGACAAATTGCCAAATTCAGAGAAGCTTCTCCTCCCAGCAGTGAGCATTTTTCAAATCATTTTGCTTTTAACTTTTCCCCCCCTTATTTCTAGTGGAAGAGAGAGAGGGGGGAAATAGTAATGTACTTTGTTCTCTCATTTTAGTTGTAAGCCAATACCTGTCCCCAATGCAAAGAGAATTTTTGTCCTATTATAGCTCTGGTCTGGTAGATTTCTGAAAAGCCAGGAAACGTAAGAAACTACCTTGGGAAGTGCAACTTTTTTTCTTAAAGGACTATGGTACTGTTGCAAAAATTTAAGGAGTGAAATTATGTATAATAAACATATATGTATTACTATGTTTTGTAAACTGTGGAATGCTAGCTCTCTGATGGCCTTCTCTAGATTCTGAGACATTCTGTATGCAGTTTGTCAGTGTATATTTATAGTCACAAGAGCTTTTTCTTTGGAAAGAGGCCCCTTTGTACTGGAATCTGAAGGGAAGAATGAGAGTTTAAATTGGATGTATTTAAAAATAATCTGCTGAATCAACACATTTGCGACAATGTGTCATGAGTCATTCTGACCCTCCCTCTATTTTCACATACATTCATATAACTAAAGGCAACTCCAAGGCCAGGGTTGTGCCTTCAACTTGAAATGAAAACTCAAGGACAAGTATCCTTACTCTAGTGTGAGACTGAACTAAATACCTACAAAATCCCTTCCAAATCTGAGTTAAGATCCTAAATTTTATTGGGCATTAATTACTTGAATAATTCATGTGATAACATTTTAAGGTATATCTATCAACCCAATTCAAGGTCACTTTCACTTGTAGCTTTCTTGGACCAAATGAACTCAATTTCCCATGTGCTATCTACCAGGGAGCCTGGAGATGGTATTGGAATTCTCTCAATTATAAGACTGTCATTATCCTTCTAAACCATTATGTTTCATCCTTCAAGCAAAATACTTCTCTCTATTGAAGCTCCTACCCTCATATTTTACCACCATTCTTGTTGTGAATTCAAGTCTGCTCACTCCTGGTTTTTCTTCATGGACTCAGTCTTACCAAGTTATCCCCTCAAATCCTCATTATGGATGACTTCAGGGTCCATTTGACTTCACACTGGAAATATCTAAGAGGATAGAAGCAGCTGTAAATAACAAACAAACAAACAAACAAACAAACAAACAAACAAATCATCCAGAAGGGCACAAAGCAGCAGGTGTGCTTCCAGACCCGGAGTTAGGCCAAGACAGAACTGGTGTCTACCTGTCTCTGCCATGAACAAGGGTGAAGTTTTACAAGTACCTCTGGTGAGAGTATATGAAGCAGCAACTTTTTACATGATGTACAATTGAGGGCCAGTTGGAAAGTATCAAATGCAGGTCCACTACAACACCTTGCGTGCTAAAAGCTCTGACACCTTACAGGCGGCCATTCAGGAAAAAACTTAGAAAAAAGTTTTGAGGATACTATACCTGACAAAGTTTTCATTCTTACAGAGGGGAAATGCTCAGGGGTCTGTGTAACTACAGCAATAGCTCAAATAATGACAACTATTATGAATTCTGTCACCTCAGGGCTTTGAAGAAATTGATGAGCTTGAGACTGGCAAAATTCCAAAATCTGGGCCAAAGAGTAGATGTTTCTCTTTGAGCCAGATGGGGGTCTTACTTCTTTGACCGAACTACCCAAAGGACCTGGCTTTGGTGAGCAAGCATCTCTAAGTAATTAATTAATTAATTGATTGATTGATTTTAAGTTTATTTATTTTGAGGAGGGGGGACAGAGACAGAATCCCAAGCAGGCTTCCCACTGCCAGCACAGAGCCCAATATGAGTCTTGAACCCACAAACTGAGCCGAGATCAAGGATGCTCAACAGACTGAGCCACCCAGGTGCTCTTAAGGCCTTTAACTTATATTCAAATGCAAGCATGCCACTGGAGAAATAAAATACGGAGCCCCTATTTAAAGAAGGAGGTCTTTGGCCTCTGAAATTCTTGACCCAACCATTTCATCCCAGTTGTTACCACCCTTTCACGATTTAATTTTCTTCCCTTTCCCGATCTCTTAGTTAAGATTGTATTCCACTTACAGGAAATACAAAATTCAACCAGTGGTTTAGTTTCAATAGGTAGGTGATTCTTTTTCTCATGTAACAGTAAGTTTAGAGGTAGGAGGTTACTATAGGAATTATAGGTCATTTGTATTGATTTTCTAGGGCTGCCATAATAAAGTACCACAAACTGAGTATCAATTTATTGTCTCATGGTTCTGGAGGCTCAGGGTTCAAGATTAATGTGTCAGAGAGGTGGATTCCTTCTGGGGTTAGTGAGGAAGAATCTGTTCCATGTCTCTCCCCTAGCTTCCAGTAGCTCTGACTTTGTCTCCAAATCTGTCTGCCTGAGACTTTACGTCATTGATGCCCGCTTTGTGAACATGAGCGATGGGATAAGTTGCATTTTTTTAAAGAAGATAATCATTCAGTATTTGAATAGAATGATCACATTGTTACCTAAGTCTTCTCTTCAGGGAAACTCATTCTTTGCTGAAAGGACAAGGTTTTGAGATTCTAATTCTGTTTTCTTTCTTATAGATGGAGTCCAGTTTGTTACCTCCCTTCTAGACTGAGCAAAACACTCCACTTGTGTTTGGGTTAGTGACGTGGAAGTTTCCTTTCACAGGACACTCACTGAACTCCTATGAATGTAGGCTAAGAGAAGGTTCATTTAGTTCTTTTGCCAGCTACATTATCTACTTGTCATCTAAAATACTCAGGCTTAACACATCCCATTTTGTACAATTTTATTATTTGAATGTAGATTCAGGACTTTTCTTTATCCCTGTTTTTTTTTTTAACACCTCTTTTCCTTGTATGAAAGACTTATTACTCAACAGGTGTCACTATCCTTATCCTACTATTTTAAGTGTTTTTGCGATAAAAACACCAGTATTAATAATAAATCCTTTTAATTTCCTTAGCATATTTTAGATTAAAGCCCCATTTGATTTTCATAATTTTGGCACACTGTGAGGCGCCTTTATGCTTTTCCCTTTTCACGTATCTTTTTCCCAGGTAGCTGCACTAGTACATGAACTAGGATCTCCAATGGCATTTGGCTGGTGTCGTAGTGGCATCACTGTGTTAGCTACAGCAAAGCTGTCTGCACATACCAAGCAGCCTGAAAACAACTCTATCACATCTTTGGAGATTCCAAACACATTGGGGCATGGAGCATCCTTTCCTCAGAAACAGGAGAAGGGAGCAAGGAAGTAATCACTAAAGTCAGAAGAAATAATGATGGCCATCCAAAGTCGGTATGGAGAGGCATCTCATGCTTTGAGAAGCATCTCAAAGCATCTGCTCCTCCTTGCTTGGGAGCAGTCCTTGTTTAACTACTAAATAGAAAAAGTCAAAGACCTCTCCTTATGCATTTCATGTTACCCCCGGGAGACTCTATCTCATTGTGAGTTAGCGATCGAGTACATGGGTTGGCATGAAATGCCTGCCTGCTTCCAGGGAAACCATGGTCTACTTCTGAAAAGATTCAGCTGTGAGACCAGTGTATGAAGATGATTTTAGGGAAATAATAAAGCAAAACAGATGATCAGCCTTTAACCTGAGGGTCATTGAAAGGCATCTGATGTCTTAGTGCTTTATCCAATTGACAATGTTCATTTATTTTATTCGTTTATTTCATAAAACTCAATCTCCCTGGGAGCCTGAGTAAACATAGGGTAGCCAAGTATACGTAAGACTGAAGGAGTGGATTCCCCTTATCCTCATCCAGGTCTAGTTCAGTTTGTTCTGTTTTAGACTGACATCTGGTGGTCATGAAAGATCAACCAATGACCCTTGCAGGGAGGAATTCTATTCAAAGCAAGGGTGTGGCCATTTTGTATTCAGCTCTTGACTGTAAATGTTCCACAAGATGATTTATTTTCATTTTCTGTTGTACATAAATCAGAGTGGCTGTCTGAATTCAACCATACTTACCAAAGTCTTTAAAAATACTTAAAGCATTTTGATCTAGACCTACCACTTTTTCAAAATGTATCTCAAAGAAACATATGCAGACAGATTTATGAATAAGCATGTTCCTCAAAGTGTAATGTATAATAGTAAGTTTGGAATGCACCCAAAATTTCAAAAGTGAGGACTGTTCAAATTAGACTATTCCATTACTCAAACTTTAGAGGAATATTTAATGACATGGGAAAACGTTTATGATATATTATGAAGCGAACAAAGCCAGTTAGAAAACAAGGAAAACTTCACAATCTTGGTCTTCATTTTCTGTGTATTTCTTCCTTTCACAAGCATGAACATATAATATTTTTGGAGGCCAAAAGAAAAAAAACAACATCCTAGATATCTTACATATGGTTACCGATGAGGTACCATTTTTTTTTCAAAGTATTACTTCTTGAAGGTATCTCTCTTGAAAATTTGTCAAGTAAATTTCGACAGCATGCTCCTGTAGAACACTGCTGCAGAAGGTCATGAACAATTACCTCCCTGTTTCTGGGATCAGGAATAATCCAGGAAGCTTGAACACGCAGCTGCTACATCAAGTTTGCTAATAGGTCTCTGGCTGAGACAAAAAACATGTTATTTCTTGCATGACCCTAAAAACTCATTAATTTGTTCCAATGCTTGTATGTTGCTTCAGAGAGTTGTTGATGGGGATGTGGAAGAAAGTGCAATCCCAGTTACTGTGCAGTATGTGGAATAGCCAGAACTCTGTTTTATAATTGGGCGCAGTCCATTTCTTAAAGGATTTTTAAGACATAGCTTTGAGATTGTTCTTTGTACTCCAACCAGATATAAGTAGATTGATCTGCTTGCTTAGCCCGGAAAGAGAAGGTGAAAGGGATCTCACAGGTTTTCGAAAATGGAACTCGGAAAAGCTGCCCACAGGTCCTGGGAGCAGCTGTGTAGCTAACAAAACTTACCTAGGTTTGCCTCTTGTGGGGTTTTACATTTCACATTTGTTTGCTTAATACATTTGGACACGATTTCCACATACATGGTTAACATGTCACGTTTGTCTACCCTGAGGGCACCAGGTGGCAACACCAAAACGAGGAAAATCATTTTCAGAGCTCCCCGCTGGTTCCATCAACACTTCTCAGTTCTAATGAGATGGTTCACCTCTTTTTCCATTTAGCCATTTTGTCGACAAAACTTTGATGGCTGCTATAGGAGTAGTTTATGATTTTCACACTTATAGGTATTAACACCATTGCTATTAGATTGACAAACAGGAATGCAATTAACCCTCTAGCTCCAGCTGGAAATATACCTCCTTCTGGATCTTTCATTGCATAAATCCTGCTAAATTCCTGGCTGAGACAAAGCCAATGATGATGCGTAGTCATTTTTAAAGAAATAGAGATGAAATGTATCAGTGTACATTAGCCTGTATGTGCTTCTTAAATTAATGTGCAAAGATAAATGGACTTAATCATTCATTGCACTGTTATCTTGCTATATGATGTTCAAAATGAATATGCACAGCAAACTATGGTTAACTGTACAGTAAAAAAAATTAGAGTCGGGGAATGCAGTGGTGAAGGACGTGTAAAAAGTTTTAGTTATTGAGTACTTCTGCCTCTTGAGCTGGTCATGTTTTAGGAATTCAATAAATACTCATTGGGTGTTTTATGTATTGATGCTATTTTATTTTATCTAAGTAAAACATTCCCAAAATAACATGACCTGGGAGATAGATTAAAAACATAAATATTCACTTTACACATAACTTTTTGGGATTGTAACACAAGGTCAAGTTCTGTGGTCATAAAGATCTTTAAGATGTGGATGGAATATATCGGTGCCCATTACAGAGAATCAAGGAGGCAATAATTTGCTTTTCAAAGTTAGATCTTGAAATCTCATGTGTTCTGACTTCAAATAAAGTTTTAACCTTTGAAAAACTGTTCCAACTACCCTTTCTGTTTAATGTACTTGACTACTTCTGAGGTTTATAATTCGTCAAAATTTGGGGGAACTTTTCTTCTTTTTATTTTAATCAAGGAAACTATGCAGAAGAAAATGATCATTCTCTCAAGTGTGTTGAGCCTAAATTGTTGGCCTAGAATTAGGTATTAGAAGTCCATGAGTTAGAAGTAAAAAGCAAATCACATTTCAGTGGGTCTCTTACCAGGATTTACATGCTCAGACATGGCAACAGCACTTCTAATATTAAATAATATATAACTGCCATAAAATACTGTTTGTGTTAAAAAATAACAAAATTATAAAATTAATATTTTAACTTGATATATATTATCTTTTTTATTAAGAGAATCAATATTACCTAATATATTTTTTATTAAGAGAATCAATATTACCTAATATATATACTGAATATATTTAGTATATTTAATAGCTTAAATAATTAATTTAAGTTTAATATAAATATAAATAATTTGATATATTTAATTGCTTTTTTCTGTTATAAATTATAAAGAAATGCACATGAATGAATTTTAACCCATTTCTTAAGGTTTCAAATAAAGAATATCTTTGACCTTTTTTGCCATCCTTTTAATCTTTGTGTGCATTCCATCTCACAAGCTCCTTTTGGTGTTTTGCCAGTACAGTAACAGTTTTAAAGTGTTTTCTAGGAAACTTTGCTTTAGCCCCATAACGTCCAGTAATTCAGCAGCCCACATTAGCATTTTGGTTTACTTTCTTTTATCAGGAAGCATGACTCAGCAAACCGGGGTGAGTCTGTTTGGACCAAGAATGCGAGCAATTTAACCAGCAGGCACCGACCCACCGAGGGCAACAAGGCCTTGGTGAATTTCCCAGTGGGGGCCTAGGATGCTAAGTGGACACCTGTGGACACCTGTGGGAGTGTTACAGAGAGATGTCCGGTCTGGCCTATGTCCTTATCCCCCTTGTGAAGTAGTAAGGAACACATTTAGGCTTGGGGTCATGGGGTGCTAAAGTGGAATATATTGCACAAGGTCACTAAGAGTGTCTTTACACCTGGGGGGAACTGGCCGTCAGCCAAAATTCTTAGAGGGTGCAATAACTGAAGTGAGTAAAAATAAATTCAATACGGTCAAAGGTAAGACCCCCAAACTGGAGAAAGCCAAAAGTTTGAGGCAATTCATTGCAATGAAAGTGCAATTGAAAAGACTTTAGAAATAAAGTCGCTTGAAGCTCGCTGGGTAAGTACACAGTCTTGGAGTATTATATTTAAACTTGAGATAAAGACATAGAAGATGGCAGCATTGGAATCTGAACCAACCCCAGGATTCAAATTCTTTCTCCTCTTCTCACTGTAGGGTTCAAATTCTTTCTCTTTTTCCCACTAAACGAACTTCATTGATGCTTACCTTCCTTTTGTATATAATGCTGAAAATAGTAGTCTCTTTGTGGGACAGCTATGAGGATTAAGTGATTATAAAGCCATAAATCATTTAGACCCACATTTATTACAGGTGGTTCTCCATAAATATGGGCTTGTATTATTAAAACAAGGAAGGTCCTGGGCCGTGGCCACGGACAGAGCTAGAACAAGGTAGGATACTACGGTAACACACATGTGTTTTGGAATCAGGTTTCTGACAATTCTTCAACCCTTCTCTCTATGACTAAAATGGAGATAACACTTACCTCCTTGGTTTGCTGTGTAAGTGAAGTCCAAGGATTGTGTAAACTACTTAGCACACTGCTGCCTGCTGCAAGGTGAAGCCTCCATTAGTCAGATACTTCTGATTGCTAAGGATATGATAGCTTCTCATTATTAGACCTGTATTCCTACCCGCCCCCTCCTTGATGCAGTCCTTATATTCATTTGGGCTACATAAAAATAGCAGTAACACCATATTATCAAAAACACACTTAGGGAGGCCTCCAGAAATGCCAATATTTTATTTCAAGTTCCGCAAAAAGGAGGATTTTTATTTTTAAAAAATGGCTGGTGGAGGCATATGGTCTCTTCCTTTTGATGACTGCTATTTTTCATATCTTTTTAATTTTGGAAGTTCACGACTTAAAAAGACCAAATTAGTTGGAAAGAAATCATATGGAAATGTGATGAACAGTTTGCTGGACACAAAAGTATTTGCGGTGAACTAAGGGAAAAGAGATGTTGTATCAGACATGAAACTTGAGAACTTTTGCCTCTTTGGAAGATGCACAGAACTCTACCTTTGTGGTTGTCAGAAAATAGAAAATTATCAAAGTTGTGCCATTATTATAGAAATCCTGGTTGAGGACACTGAGTTGATCCTCTGGATATTTTTAAACATCCAGCTTGCACATTTTTTCTGTTTTTTGATTATTTATCTATTTTTTAAAAATGTTTATTTTAAAGAGAGAGCAGGGGAGGGACAGAGAGGGAGACACAGAAACCAAAGCAGGCTCCAGGCTCTGAGCTGTCGGCACAGAACCCTACGCAGGACTCAGACTCACAAACCTTGAGATTATGACCTGAGCTGAAGTCAGAGGCTTAACTGACAGAGCCACCCACGTGCCCCATGTTTTTTTTTTATTATTATTTATCTAAATCACTGGCTTGAATATTACCAGTGTCATGGCAGCCTTAAAAATAAATTATTGATTTCTTATCCATGTGCTATAGTTTAATCGTTTAGAACTGATTTCCTTAAAGACTTAAAAATCATTTTTAATAAAATATCTTTTTTCAAAAAACCTCCTAAACAATATAAGTTAAAGTCTTTTTGGGGGCTTTGTAATGTGTCAACTTGAGTAGGGCAGAACTACCTTTCCCAGAATTTGTTTTTCTTCACGTCTCCATTTAGGAGGCACAGATTCTCATATGGGCGAGGACGACACAAGAAAATGGCAGCCATCTTATAGCTCACCGTGTTGATGCTGATCTGAGGACTCATGTCCATGGTGGGGGCAGCACGTGGGCCTGAGCCGTTCCACTGCCTCCTACATCCTCAGATGGCTTCTCAGACTCCCGGGCTAGACTACGTGTTTAAACTTGTAGCAAAGGGCTCTGGTTTCTGTAGGACACCTTTGCACATAGGTCAGATGCCAAAGGGTTTCAGTAAGACCAGGCCATTCTTGTGGATTCCACCTTGTTCTTGCTGTTCCCCACCTTACATCCATCTTCCACTCTGACTGCCACGTTAAATGCTCATAACAAAATCTGTGTGTGTGTGTGTGTGTGTGTATGTGTGTATAATTTACTATGGAGAATATATATTTTATCTAATTATATATGGAGAATATATTTCTTCCTAGTAGTCTGCTACCCTGATTGAACCCTAACTGAGCCAGTCCTCCTTGACCGGGGGCTTTCTCCAGAGATATCTGCTGTTACTAAGATGCCGTGATCTAGATTTTTTTTTTTCTGTGCACGTAACTAGACATCACATGTTTCTCACTGTCTCAGGCACTTCCATATAATTTAGGAAAAAAATGGAGGCTCCGATTGGTTATGCAGTCTCTCTTCAAGTGTCATTTCACTGATACAGAGATGTGTTTATAATTTCTCAGTTTTGTTTGCTGCGCTGAGGGTGATGTTTTGCTGACAGCAATGTTTCTCTTTCTGTAGGCAGTTAGTCTAATTAAAGCCTTCTGTTCATAACTTGTTAAAAATTTCTCTTCCTTTGTTTATTCAGTTACTTTTGCAACGACTGAAAACCTGTAGGTCATCTGGATTCGTAAGGAGCATTCAGAACTCTCACACATCTGTCAGTTTTCTTTTTTCACTTGGTGATTTATAGTACCTTTGAGTTTTGCATTTCCCAGTCCACTTTTTTGGGTCCAGGGTGAACATTCCTAATTTTAGACCAGGGAAAAGCAGTCATTCTTATGTTTCTCTCTTTCTTTGATTTATATTGTTTCTAATTTTGTCCATCTCAGGGGAGGTCCATGGTTTGGGGGCAAAATAAAATTGCATTATTGAAAATCTAAATTATGTGAGGCATAGTAGTATTGTGGGAAGACAGAAGATGAGGAATCATCTCTCTTTTCTGGTTTATGATCTGCTTAGGAAGATAGGTATATGTATATGGAAAATCTTAATTCATAACAAAAGACTTATATTACAGCTCAGAAAATTGATGAGATGTCACAGGATAGTAGATAACAAATAAACACAGTGGAGCAGATTTGGAGAAGTCTTCAACTGGTGTAGAGATGGAGGCTGGAGAAGGGGGCTGAGAGAATGAGCCCAGAAGCTTCTCTCAAGCTCTTCAGCTGCCATTCCTCTTCCCCAACCTAACCAAGAGGCATTGATTAAAAGAAAAGCACATCAAATCTTTTCTCTCTTAGGGCACCTGGATAACTCAGTTAATTCAGTGTCCAACTCTTGATTTCGGCTCAGGTCATGATCTCACGGTTCATGAGTTTGAGCCCCGCACTGGGCTCTGAACTGACAGCATAGAGCCTGCTTGGGGTTTTGGGATTCTCTCTTTCTCCTTCTCTCTGGTTCTCCGCCATCTCAAAATAAAAACCATTAAAAAAATCTTTTCACCTCTCTCTCTCCATATATATATGTGTGTGTGTATATATATGTATACATACATATATGTGTGTGTGTGTGTATTAGCAAACCAGATTTCTCCTTTTGAAGTATGTCTCACCACTCTTCCATATCCCTCCACAGCCTCTCCCTGCATCCTGAGTATTTTCTCAATTATTAAAACCACAAAGAGCCCAAGTTCTGAAACCACTTTTACTTACATTCGGCAATAGAATATCAGTTTGCTAGCCTTCTTTGAACCGTATTTTCTTTTTTGTGATTATTTTTAAGCTTACAATTTATGCCCAAAATATGTATATGTATAAAATATGTATTTTTATGCAAAAATATGTATATGTACATTTTGATTTAATTATTTCTGGAGGGTGGCCATGACAATATTTTTTACAAGTTCCTGGGTGACTTATGCGCAGGCAGAAGTGAGAACCACTGTAATAAGCATGCTTTGAGAAAAGTGGACGGGACTATAACTGACTGTTTACATACCTCTTACCTAATTCTCCAATTAAATTGTTAACTTGTCAAAGGGAGGGATCCAAGTTCTCGTTCATCTTTGGGATTAATGTATGTACATAGAGAAAGGGAGCTACTTGATTAACCCAGGTCTACAATCTATTACCCATGATTCCATAAACTCAAAGCTCTGAAAATGGAAAAATATTTCTTTTTTGAAAATTTATTTCTTAAATTCAAGTTAGTTAACATACTGTGTAGTAATGGTTTCAGGAGCAGAACCCAGTGATTCATCACTTACCCAGTGCTCATCCCAACCAGTGTTAATGCCCATCACCCATTTAGCCCATCTCCCCATCCACCTCCACTCCAGCAACCCTCAGTTTGTTCCCTATTTAAGAGTCTCTTATGGTTTTTCTCTCTCTGTTTTAATCTTATCTTTGCTTCCCTTCCCCTGTGTTCATCTGTTATGTTTCTTAAATTCCACACATGAGTGAAAATCATGATATTTGTCTTCCTCTGCCCGACTTATTTTGCCTAGCATAATACACTCTAGTTCCACCCACATTGTTGCAAATGGCAAGATTTCATTCTTTTTGATCACTGAGTAGTATTCCACTGTATATGTATACATATGCCACCTTTTTATCCATTCATCAGCCTATGGATTTGGGCTCTTTCCATAATTTGACTATCATCAATAGTGCTGCTATAAACATTGGGGTGCATGTGCCCCTTAGAATCAGCATTTTTGTGTTCTTTGGATAAGTACCTAGTAGTGCAATTGCTGGGTTGTAGGGTAGTTCTATTTTTAATTTTTTGAGGAACCTCCATACTGTTTTCCAGAGTGGCTGCACCAGTGTGCCTTGAAATTGGAAACCTATTTCTTAACTCATTTGAGAATAGAACCTGATCTCAACTAAGATAAGGCTGTTTATAGATTATTTATCCCACTTTGTATGGATATTTATTGGTCTCACTATAGAAGGGTAATGTGTTTGATGATGGGGTGTTACCCTAGACTTTTCTGGGGTGTTACATATTTCAATTCACACAAGCATGCAGACATTGGGGCTCCAAAAAAAAAAAAAAATTCAGAATTCTGAAATACATCTGACCTCAGGGTTTCAGAGAAGATGTTGTAGAGCAGCATTTATTGATGTCCTACCTGGGGATTTAGGAAAGCTGAGATCCTCGGAGATAGGGTAACATTTGGAATTTAGGCCAGTGGTTTTCAGAACCGATAGACTTACCTGGAAAGCTTTTAAAACCTTGCAGTGCCCTGGTACCATCTCCAGAGATTTTGATTCAGTTGATCTGGGGTTGGGCCTGGGCATCAGATTTTTAGGTAAACTTTCAGGTCATTCTGTTGTGTAGTCGGAGTTGAAAATCAGTGATAGCCTAACTCAGCTGGAGGCTTGCACACTCCTTCTCTTAATCTGAGGGGCTTTCCAAATGTCAGACAGTTTCTTGGAGATACTTTCCACCACTTCACACTGCTAACATGAGCCATCGTCATCCACATGGCTGTCTGGAAAACATTTGAGGGCCACTGATTGAGATATCAGGGAGTTCTAGACACCAAGGCTAGCTTGGGTAAAAGGACAAAGACTGGAAAACACAAAGGATGTAAGGAGAATAGAAAGCAGTTTGGATTGACCGAAGGGTAAAGCTGGAGAATGACTTACACCTTCAATGTTATCACTTGGTGTGCTTATTGTATTGTTGTTAGAATACATCCGTTTGTTTCTTTAGATACCTTACACTGACCTTTGCTCTATTCGTTGTTTAAATTTCTTCATCTGTCTGCTTTCTGGCAATACACAGACTTTTCAGAACTTGTTTAGCACTGCTTTCTTCTCCCAGGGTGGTTTCACTGCAGGCATCTCTGGTACCAGGTGCGGGATCTTGATGAAATGCTGTGAAAATTCACAACAGATGAGAGTGAATTATCCACTAGAGAAGTGAGGGAGGTGTCTGCGTTGTGAAATAAGTGTGCCGTATGCCAAGGAACACAAGAAGTTATCATACAGAAGGCTTTACGCGGTATGCTGGCTGCTTTCCGTCTTCAAGAATTTGTGTTTCGTGGGGGGGAACATCATTCCTGCCAGCTGTATTGGACACCCACCCTGCTTTAATTCATAGTGGCGTGTCAGAGCTGTAAATCATAAGCCTTAGAAACCAGCCGCGATAATGACAAATGAATTGGGTTATGTAATGTGCATTATTAACACAGCCAAGCTGTATATGTCATCTGATGGTACGCAAAAAAAGGGACCTACAAAGAAGACTTTACCTCCTTTTTTGGAATCTTAAAATAATGAATGAAAAGTAAACAAAAGTGCTTGGTTCAGAGTAAATGTTCAAACATGTTCACTGTAGTCCCTGTTCATGGTATTGCTGTTGCTGTTGATGGAGGTGTTGGGAGGTTGGTGGCCTGGGCTGTAGCACTTGATGCCTTGGAGACTTGACAAAGTGCACTTCTTGAGTGGGACAATGCCCTCCCCATAGCTGTTACATTTTTTCTTCCTTTCTTTTCATTCTTTCTGTTTTTTTTTTCTTTTTTTTTTTTTGAGAGAGCGAGCCAGAAGGAGAGAGAGAGATGGGGGGAGGGGGGAGAGAACAAGTGGGGGAGGGGCAGAGAGAGAAGGAGACACACAATCTGAAGCAGGCTCCAGGCTCTGAGCCATCAGCCCAGAACCAGACGTGGGGCTTGAACTCACCAATAGTGAGATCATGACTTGAGCTAAAGTCGGATGCTTAACCCACTGAGCTACCCAGGTGCCCCACAGCTGTTACATTTCTATGCTCCAGTTTGCCAAGTCATCCCCATCAATTTTGAAATTGGGACCAGTTAAACAATCAGCAACTGTATGACCCAACTTATGATCAGCAGGAATGCCTGTGTATTTACACTTGAGTGGTTTGGTGTTGGTGATTTAAGAATGAATCTGTAAGAGGCACCTCAGTATAGAGGAAAAGGTCAAGGATCAGGAGTTAAAGAACCAAAGTCTTCTTCAGGTTCTGTTGCAGACTAGGATCGAAGGCATAATAAGCAGGTCGCTTCAGAGCCTGGGGCCGTTTCCTCATGGGGCCATGGAAAAATCAATTAGGTAACTGCTAGCATCCTAACCCTCCCTAAAGCTATTTGATTATGAGTTCAAAGAAAGCCAGATTAAATTTAAATGGTAGACTCTGAGGATTTGCTAACTGGAGGCCCATACCAGGGATTGCCAAACTGTGGCCTGAAGGACAAATTTAGATTGCCACCTGTTTTTGTATGAATGGTGAGCCAAGAAAGGTTTTGTTTTTGTTTTTATAGTTTTGAAGATTATATTTTACATGGTTACATACTTATGTTATATCCTTAATTTTTCCTGTTGGTTGCAAGGCCTAAAATATTAGCATCTGGCCCAGTATATCTTCCTGATTCCTGCATCATTCACACCCTACATAAGAAAGTAAAATAGAAATCTGTGTGATGACCGTTAGGTCCAAAGAGAGGTTCCACTTTGGCCCTCTCTTTAGGATGGACGACTAATTTCTATTCTCTAGTGCATTCCATTAATTGTTCTCTTGGCTGTTTTAAATTAGTGCTTTAAAAAGCATTGATTGATATTTTATCAGAAGAGTGGCAATCATTTTTATATGTAGTTCTCAACAATTCTAAGTCATACGCTCTATGTTTGACTCTTTAGATTGGCAATGGGCTCAGCCTTTTTCTTTTTTGGCCATCGAAGGAGAGCATTTATTTTTTTCTTTGTTCATGATTTATGCAGCATGGCTCTCTTTTTTTCTGGAAAAAGCCAACACAGTCCAATTCGCCTCAGGATCTGGGCTGGAGATGGGCAACACGCTGCTTTCTATTCTGACGAAGGCGAAGGCAGGAGTGTGGTGGTGTCAGTGACCGTGTCTCCAACCTGGGGGTGAGTCCACCCTACAGGTGTAGAGGATGAAGCAGACACAGAGAAAAAGCAGGACTGTGTTAGGCATCAAGGGACAGACATACAACATGAGACTTCTCTGAGAGTCTAAAAGCTGGGGTAGAGAGGAAAGACAACCCAGGAGCAGCTATCCTATAGCAGAGTTCATGAAAACCAGTCTACGTATGACTGCAGGAGAGGCCAAGGATGTATTTAATTCATAAAGCTCTACACCCACCCCTCCCTCTGGCCTCTACATCTCAGAATCTCCCCCCCCTCACCAGTCTGGCTGCCACTTGGGAAGCTGTGTGCCTCTCCCAGCCAGATTCCTCAAGAGGGCCCTAGTTCTTAGTGGTTTTTATATGGGTCAAATAAGATAATACATGTAAAGTGCTTAGACAGTGCTAAACACCAAGTTAAGTGCTCGAAAACTGTTAGCTGGTGATTACTATTATTATTCTAGTCCCTTCTCTCCAGGCATCCCTGCTCATTTCCACAGAATACTCTGCTGTCACCTTGAACATGACACTTGTAAAACCCAACATTACCTCCCTCCCCAAACTGGCCTTGCTCTGTCTTTATCTTAGAGTGCATCTTTTCCCTGCCAGCCTTACTTAAAACCTTAAAGCCACATTTAACTTCTTGCTTCATGTGAATACACCAGCTAATTCTGTGTAAAGTCTTTCCACTTGTCCTTTCCTTCTAGATCCTGAATATCCTAATTCAAAGTAGACAGTCACCAGCAACTCACACAGGACTCAGTGTCTGTACTCCTTAAGATGGCTATAAATCATGGTTAAAATCATTTGTCTGTGTGAACACAGGTACAGATCTGCGAAGGTACTTTATCTATGAATTGTGCTATTTCTAATGCAACATGTTCCTGGAGATAATCAACATGTATAGTAAGATTTCAATTTTCTTTTGTTCTAAAGCAAAGATGATCTTCATTTAAAATCCATGTGTTACTGGGGCCCCTGAGTGGCTCAGTTGGTTAAGCATCTGACTTTGTCTCAGGTCATGATCTTACAGTTCATGGGTTTGAGCCCCATGTTGGGCTCTGTGCGACAGAGCTTGGACCATGCTTCAGATTCTGTGTCTCCCTCTCTTTCTGCCCCACCCCTGCTTGTGCTCTGTCTCTCTCGAAAATAAATAAACATATAAATAAATAAATAAATAAATAAATAAATAAATAAAATTCATGTGTTATTTTGGAAGGTTTCAGTATGTGAAACTCTTGTGTCCCATAGAGCAAGTAGTAGTGTTGGGAATATTCTAGAGAGCTATTCAGTTATTCTGGGGCTTGAGCTCTAGGGAGTCACCCTCCGTGTCTCTTGGCCTGTGTTCCCACCTCCAAGATACCAGCAAGTCCTGCCAGTTCAAATGACAAATGTGTCATCTGGAGTCCATCTCCCCTCCCCACCGCCACCCTATGGTCCAATCACCTTCCCTAGAGTACTGGAAACATCTCTTCATGGTAGCATCCCCAGCCCTGTCTCCTTTAATTCTATTCTTCCCACAACCCCAACAGGATCTTTTACACTCCCTTTCCCACTTAGAAGACATTTCAAACTTGAACGCCCCACAGGGTCTAATGTAATTTCTGTCTGACCTGGTGTTTAAGTATTCTTCCTGCTGTGTATTCTGCTCTATTTCAAACTTTTCTTATTCCACGAATATTCAGACTTGGTTCTGTTTTATCAGTCATGTTTCTACTGTAGCAGTGCTGTGGAATCCCTCTACCTCTCCAAATCTTAGTGATTTAAAATGAAAACCTTTTTCAGTGCTCATGGCCTTGAGGACTAGTTGGACAGCCCTGTTTCAGGCTTCGGATCAAGTCTTCATGAGTCTCTCATTCTGAGAGTGGCAGCCACCCAGAGCTGCCACCTTCTGATGACAGAGGGCAGGAGCACTAAAGACCAAGCCAAACCATACAAGAACATGCAAAACTTCTGGACAGGTGTGATTTTATCACATCCATTCCCATACCATTGGGCCAAAAGCAAAATGCACACCTGAGTCTAACGTTTAAGGGGAGTCAACTGCTCAGAATGGAACCATAGCAAGGGTAGGGAAAGAAGAAAAATTGTAACAAGTAATACTCTCCGGCTGTTGGCCTCAGGGATTTTGCTGCTGCTACTACTCCTGTCTGGGCTGCTTTTTGACCATATTTCATTTCTTCACTTTGGTCTTTGTTCAAATATTAACTCATCAGGGAGACCTTCCTTGATCTCCCCTGAGACAGAGTCCGAGAAACCCAGTCCTTCTCTGATACTCATTTTGCTTTATTTTTCTTCTTAGCACTCATGTCCTCCTGAAACAATGATATATTTTATTTATGCATCTACTCTTATCTTTGATGTTCCTGCCATTCTCCATGAGGGCAGAGGCCTTGTTGATCTCTGTATCTATATCACCAGCATGTGCAATAGTGTGTAGTAAATATTGGTTAGATTAAGGAAATTAAACAATACTAATGATTGCTTTTCTTTTTGTGGAAGGAAGATTAATCGAATAGGCAAAATTATAGTCAGAACTTATCATGCCAGGAAGATTATACAATTTTTTCTTTATCTAAAGCTGTGTGTGTGTGTATGTGTGTGTGTGTGTGCATGAGTATGCGTGTTTGTTTTCTGCTTTTATTGGAAGTTTACTTTAATGCATTTAAATTTTCATAAAGACTTAGATGCCTTAGAGGTGTCAAATTAATAGAAAATTTATAATCCTGTAAGGCTTTTTTAATTAAGAAAACTTTTCATTGATTTTTTAAAATTTAAATCCAAGTTAGTTAACATATAGTGTGGTCATGATTTCAGGAATAGAATTTAGTCATTTATCACTTGCATATAACACCCAGTGCTCATGCCAACAAGTGCCCTCCTTAAAGCCTGTCACCCATTTAGCGCATCCCCCCATCCAACACCCCTCCAAAAACTCTCAGTTTGTTCTCTGTATTTTAGAGTCTCTTATGGTTTGTCTCCTTCTCTGTTTTTATCTTATTTTTTCTTTCCTACCTTTATGGTCATCTGTTGTTCCTTAAATTCCACATATGAGTGAACTCATGTGATATTTGTCTTTCTCTGACTGACTTATTTTGCTTAGCATAATACACTTTAGTTCCATCCATGTTGTTGCAAATGGCAAGATTTCATTCATTTTGATCACCCAGTCACATAGTATTCCATTGTGTATAATATATACCACATCTTCCTTATCCTGTCATCAGTCAGTGGACATCTGGACTCTTTCCATACTTTGACTATTGACAATAGTGCTGCTATAAATATTGGGGTGCCTATGTCCCTTTGAATTAGTATTTTTGTATCCTTTATATACATACTCAGTCATAGGGTATTGCTGGGTGGTGGGGTAGTTCTATTTTTTATTTTTTGAGGAATCTCCATACTGTTTTCCAGAGTGGCTACACCAGTTTGCATTTCCACCAGCAGTGCAAAGGGGATCCTCTCTCTCTCTGCATTCTCACACATCTGTTGTTGCCTGAGTTGTTAATGTTAGCCATTCTGACAGGTGTGAGGTGGTATTTCATTGTGGTTTTGATTTGTATTTCCCTGATGATGAGTGACATCTTTTCATGTGTCAGTTTGCCATCTGGATGTCTTTTTGGAAAATTGTCTATTCATGTCTTTTGCCCATTTCTTCACCAGAATATTTTTTTGGGGGGGGGGTGTTGATTTTGATAAGTTCTTTATAGATTTTTGGGTACTAACCCTTTATCTCAAATGGCATTTGCAAATATCTCCTCCCATTCTGTCTGTTGCCTTTTATTTGCTGATTGTTTCCTTCATTGTGCAGAAGGTTTTTATCTTAATGAGGTCCCAATGGTTCATTTTTGCTCTTGTTTCCCTTGCCTCTGGAAACATGTCAAGTAAGAAGTTGCTGCAGCCGATATAATTCTGTAAGTCTTAAAGATATTTTACAATATTTGTTCTCAAAATCAGCCTTTTCTTCTGGTTTCTTCATTTTCCTCAAGTGAGACTTCTATTCTTCTAGACTTAGAACTCTAGAATTAAATTTGACATTTAATTTTCTCTTTTCCTCCTCATTTAATGAATGCCTAGGCATATAGACTCGCTGACCCAACATCCTTCACACACTGTTCCTTTCTTTTCTATTTGTATTTCTGTCTCCGAGTTTCAGACTTGCCTCCTGTCTTGAACAGCAAGATCTTAACTGATTTGACTTACCTCTATCAGTTGTATATATTATGTGCTAGAACTCTCATCATAGGAAGAAGTTTGGATTATATAGCTCTTATATTTAAAAACATTTAGTTCCTTCTAGTTGCAGACAATATTAAGAAAAAAAACTATGTACAGAATATAGGTATACTGCTGCCTTAAAATATGTTAGTTTTCTTTCCCAGCTAGAGATAATTATTTGCTTTGGATTAAAACAAGTATCAGTGATCAACTCTTCAAAAAATTATTTGTTGTTTATCTGAAATTTAAACTTAACCGTGTGTCTTGTATCTTTATTTGTCAAATCTGGCAACTCTACTTTGAAGACAAGAACAGAACATCCTTCAAGAATTATTGTCATTATTTTTTTTACCCTTCAGTAATTCTTTAAAAAAAAAAAAAAAGCAGACAGACAATCAAAAAACATGCAAATCTATCATAAAATTCTCACCTCAAAGGGACCATGATTATTTGATTTCGGAATTATTTGATAACGGCTTTAACATCTACCCCACTGAAGAAATTATGTACATAAGAAATTTTTGTTAACGCACATCTGAGTAACATATTGTGGAAATGCTGGTGGTGGCATTGTCAGTAGGGTCTTTTGTGTTAAAAATTCAGTTCAGATTTAGTAATGCCTCCTGGGAATTTGAAGTTGTCCCTAGAATAAGTAAGATAAAATAGGCAAAAAAGGTCTTATGCCACCACACAGTGTCTTTCTTATCAAAGCCTTCCAGAACTGTAGAAATGGAACATTCACATCCATCGTTCCCATTTTGCACATGGCAGAGCCCTAAGGAGTCAGAAGGGAACTAGATGTCTGGCTTCATCTATCCCTCGAAAGCTTCCAAGCACGTTGCTTCATGCTCTGTGCACAGGGTCCTCAAAGCCTAAAGTGTGTTCTCTGAAGGAAATGGATGGTAGGGACAAGAGAGCCTCACACTTATACGCTGGTGACAAACATGAGTTCATGTGATCCTCATAAAATGCTTGTGAGGTAGGTATTACTTCCTTTTTACACAAGAGGGAATTACATTCAAAATGGGAGACATTCAGTTAAAAAGTCCCTGGAATAAAAGCCTATATTATTTTGTAAGGCAAAGCAATTAAGTGACGAACACTAATTTCCTTGAAGCTGACGTAACCTTCCCCCTATATAATAATGCTGGTGACGCAGCTTCAGCGCCTAGATGGAAGAGGTCCAACTTTCTAATTTGCCAATGAGGAGTAACCGGGAAAATTATACTGACCTAATTTTTAGCAGTATGGACACGGAAATAGAACTAATGTTTGGGAGGTACTCTATTACTTGTCTAATAATAGTACTAGTACCATTTTTCGAGTACTTCTGCCAGACACTGCCAAGTACTTTATAACAGGTTATCAGAGTATGTCTAACAGCTAGGTAATACTCATCACTAGTCCATTAAATACTTACTACTTTAGCCAGTATGTTTTGTTTTACTGGCTTCATGGAAATAATGGGTCAAGTCTCTTTTAATTTCCAAATTAATCACTGTAGCACCTCATTATCAGGAAGGTCACAGTTGATCCTTGGGCCCTCCATCCCCATGGCCCTGCTCTCTGTTACCACTATTATTTGGTTTAAAGGTAAGTCCAATTTTCATAGGCCAGGCAGAAGGAGAAAATTTGCAAACCTGGTCGATCCACAAGCACCAAAATTTTGGTTCCTACCCCATGGTGCCCACAATGTTGAACACTGGCCCTGAATGATCCCACGTGCAGACATCCGTTCTGTCTTGTTGACCTAGGTGTATGTTCAGCCTGTGGTTTTGCTTATACTTGGTTTACAGAGCTCTGCTCACACTTACATAGTTGGTCAGTGTTCCTCATGTTATAGTACCGGGTCAAGACAGCTAGATACTTGAATTATAGAGATTTCCAGACCCAATCATGTTCTCTGTTGGAATCAGCCTCTCCTATAAAGACTCATGTCTTTAGATTCATCCTGGGTCATCAACCTGAACTCACCTCTCCTTTCTGGTGTGTTCTCCTCACCTTTCATTGGGGTCTCCACCTGCCATAGATAGTCTGTGCTCTCTGACAGATTTCCCTAACTCAAATTCTTGGGGAGTAAGGTTGTTCATTCATTCATATATTCATTTATCCGTGCAACACATATTTATCATATACTTACTTTGTGCCAGGTACTGTTTTTATCAATAAACAAAATAAAGTCCAACTTCATTGACATATTTTGAACAAAAGTGGAAAATAAATTAAAATTAAATACATAGAATATCATACGTGCTATGGAAAATAATGAAGTAGGTGTTGGAGGAAGATATGGGGGCTGGCAGGAGTTGCTATTTTATTTTTTATTTATTTATTTTGTTTTTTAAAATATTTATTTTTGAGAGAGAGAGAGACAGCACGTGAGCAAGGGAGGGGCAGAGAGAGAGAGGGAGACACAGAATCCGAGGCAGGCTCCAGGCTCTGAGCTGTCAGCAAAGAGCTCAATGCAGGGTTGGAACCCACAAACTGCGAGATCATGACCTGAGCCGAAGTCGTACGCTCAACCGACTGAGCCACCCAGGCGCCCCAGAAGTTGCTATTTTAAAGAGTGGTCAGTGCAGGACTCATCGAAAAGGAGATGTTTTATGAAATGCTTTAAATTCTGGAAGATATTGTAGGTAGGGGGAACAGAGAGAACAAAAGGCCCATGGTGTGAACGTGCTCTGTGCATTCCAGGAGGAGCAAGGAGGCAAAGTGGCTGGAGCAGAGTTGGTTGGTGGAGAAGCAGAGATGAGAATAAATTTAGAGGTAGTGGGGAGAGAGGAGGGAACCAGACCGCAAGACCGTGTAAACAGTTTAAAGATATTTGATTTTACTCAGAGTGAATTGGGAAGCCATTGGAGGGATCTGAGCTCAGGAGGACTGTAATCTGACTTAAGTATCAACAGGGTCACATTGGAATCCGGTGGGAAAGAAACTGCCAGAAAATATAAACAATTAAAAAAAAGTAGACTTCTCATTAAATTCAGAGGATTGAATATGTGCTTACATCTTGGATCCCTCCTGAAATATGACTAAAATGACAGCATATAAGTAAAACAATTATAAACTCATAAGGAGAGAGTGGGAGAGAATGAGAGTGAGAGATAGAGAGAGAGACTATTTTAGCAGTCACAATACCTATATCATCTATCTATCTATCTATCTATCTATCTATCTATCTATCTATCTATCATCTGTCTATCTATTATCTATCTATCTATCTATCTATCTATCTATCTATCATCTATTATCTGTCTATCTATCTATTATCTGTCTATCTATCTATCTATCTATCTATTATCTGTCTATCTATTATCTGTCTATCTATCTATCTATCTATCTATCTATCTGTCTATCTATTATCTATCTATCTATTATCTGTCTATCTATCTATTATCTATCTATCTATCTATCTATCTATCTATCTATCATCTATTATCTGTCTATCTATCTATTATCTATCTATCTGTCTATCTATCATCTATCTATAAGGAAGATAGAGCAGTACTTTCAATCATTCTTCTTTGTAGTAAATGAAACAGTGTTTCAGCTTTCATCAACTTATATTTGGTGGAAGGGTGGGAAATAAATTTGTAAGAAAGTAAAAAAAAAAAATTTGCAACATAGCATCTTGCTGAGGAGGCTGAACACCAGGAGGCCTGTTCACTCCAGAGAACCGAAAAGGGGCTCACAAATTGGAGGAACTAGTTACCTCAGAAGATTATGGCAGGCAGAAGGCTGCAAAGAGGGGGCATTGACTGAAAAACTCTATGTGGAGTAGATGGATCCCTGCGCCCCTTACTTTACCCTTAAAGGAAAGCATGGGTCTACTCTTTAGAAAAGCTGAGAGACCAGAGACATTGGTGCATGAGAAGGCTGGAGAGAAAACTGGAAATTAACTAAATGTCCACATGTTACTCCCACAGCTTCTTTTCCCTTTTCCCAAAAGCTGTGGCCAGAGGTCCATCCCCAGCCAGAAGTGTAAAGGATTAGTGTCTGGAAGAAAGTTCGCTGAAAGCCCAATGCGCCACCCGAAGAATTTAGGCTGATGTAATTGAGAGTCCAACAAACATGTCTTGAGCAGCCAGTGTTCCTGTACGGATGTTGGCGAGAAAAAAATGAGTCAGGCTGCCCTAAGTTCAATTCTAGTGAGGGAGAAAGGCCCCCAGAAGCTGAGGGAGTTCGGGGCAATATGAGTGTGGTGAGACGGCTAAGGTGCCATGGGGACTCAGAGCAGGGCCTCCCAAAGCTGGGGGGTCAGAGAGGGTGTCTAGGCAAGAGGAGGTAGAGCCTTGCTAAGTTCTGAGGGTGGTTGCTGTGCCAGGTTGGGGTTTGGAAGACTCCTGGCAGAGGGAGCAATGTGAGTGAAGTCTGGGAAGCCAACATGTTCGGTATCGATGTCTTGCCGTGTGTGTGTGTGTGTGTGTGTGTGTTGGGGGCGGGGTGGGGTCGGGACGAGATGAGGCTCTGGGAGTCAAATCAAGGAGAGCCACGCCTGCCATTTCAGGAGTGAGTGGAAGGCCCTGAAAGGGTTTCCAGAAGAAGAATGGCATGGTCAGATTTCAGGAAGATAGCTCTAGTCTATGCAAATCCTGGGGAGTGGATGTCAACAGGGCAAGATGAGGAGCAGGGATGGGTTGTCTGAATGAGAGACGAACAAGGGAGGGTCACACCGCCAGAGAGCTTGATGAGAGAGTGGCCATAAGCAGCAGTGTGGTGGCTGTGTAGTGTGGCCCTCGGTTCTAACCCTGGCTCTGCCACTTACGCCCTGTGTCTTTGTGGCCCTGAGCAAGTAACTGAACTTTTACACCGCTCAGTAGATCGTCCTTTCTTGTTCCCTTTCTTGATCTTTACCAGCCTCAATTTGCCTTTGTGACTCTGTCGGTACAAGTTCTGGCTGTCGTTTCATGTTTCCCTGAGATCCTGAACACCCCTCACACCTGTTCTCTCTTGAATTCCAGGCTCACTGACATGCTGTCAGAGTCACATGGGTTTCTAACCAAGCCTTCCCTTTCTTCCTTCATAAAGACCATTTGTAATTAGACCCTTAGAACTTCATGTTTTAGAGTTTCCTTTTGGATGCTACAAGTATCGAGTCTCTATTCTTTAAGGTTTTTTAAAATTTTGTTGATATGTACATTCTGGAGCCTCAACGGGCTGCAGTCCCTGGTACACGTACATGCACTCACTCTCTGGATGACTCACAGATCCCTGGACACCAGCAGCTTGCATACTTCTTCCACACAGGCCAAAAGAGTAGATCAGGTTGAGATAATGTTGGGGAGGATATGAGGACTGTGCGTGTAGTGGGCAGGAGGGGCGAGAGATGTGACTTCAGGGAACACTCAGCATAAGCTCATGATGGGGCACAACTGTGCATATATGTATGTGCTGATGAGTATGTACATGCATGCCCTCCCAAGTGTGTGCACGATAACTGTGCCAGTGTGGGTTAATGTAGAGATCAGTCTGGCCTGATGATCCAAGACTTGGCTTATAGGTTGAATCTCTACACTGGTCCATATGCTTTCAAATATGAGTCGGTGTGCATGATGTGAATACTATCTACTTAGATGTGGCATGCTTGTGTAGTGTGCAACCTGAACACACGTACTGGAAGGGGTGGTTGGTGTTTCAACATATCCAAGCACTTTAACAAGGAAGATTTTTGGGCATACTAAATTTATACTTAGAATATCATACCTTAGAAATGAAAACTTACCTAATATGTCTCTTTAGTGATGGCAGATCATACAGTAGATTAGAACTGGCAGCCTGTTAAAGCATGTAGGGCTCTTTTCCTCTACTTGGATATCTTTATAGTATACATTTCCCCAGTTGTGTTTAGGTATTTTCAGAACTAGGCAATCCTAGCAGTATTTGCCCAGGAATAACCCACACTTCTCCCTTTATGTCATAGCAATCAGAAAAGGCCTATCACCCCTAACAAAAAGTATGGCTAATACCTTGGCACCATGGCGCTTTGCCCAGCCCCCATGGCCGAGATAACTCAGTCTTGGACATTACTGCTGAGTGCATTTTCCTCTGGGCCACTCACAGAGGCCACACCTCTCAGGTGTAGTTGGTTGCCTTCTGAAATGACTATCACCCTGGAACCATAAAATAGTTAATGACATACGCTATCCCATATGCTACTCAAGTCAGTGTGACTTTAATTATTTCTCCTGGGATGAGCTCAAGGGTTCAGAGATTCTCAGAAATTGTGGAATAAGACTGTGACTTAATATGCAGCCAGACAGGGCGTGATGGATCCCCAGTAAGGCTTAGCAGCTGTGGCCCATCCACATCGAAGCCGTGATGTACACAGATGTCACCATGGTGACCTCCATAACTCAGAGGGTGTGGGAATTTAGAGATTCCCGGGGGAGCACTGCGGTTTCTCTCACAAGGCCCCTGTAACCTGGCACTCACAGGCTCTCAAATATAAGCTGTACCAATTAAGATTTCTAAAACTCTGGTTCTCTGGTATCCGTGTGCCACAACCATTGCACTTTTAATGGTGGAGGTTTTGTGCCTGAGTGCACATGTGTGTACGTGTACATGTTGTGAAAATGTGATGGGAATTTTCTAGTGTTTGTACTGATATCTCATAAGGCATAATATGACCCATGTGCTCCATTTTATCTACATTTCCTAGAATTGTAAGTTTCTGTAGTGTCCAGTTCATTTCCAAAATTTCAAAAGTTTTTTCTCTTTATATTCTCTTATTCCTTGTAATAATCTTGACTACTGTAATAATATTGTCTTAATTTCAATAATTCAATTGATTTACTTAATAAGAGTTATTGAATACCTACTCTGTGTAAAGAATTATGCTTTAGGGTTAGACCCCACATATGAAAAAATCGTGTGGAAGAAAAGTTAATTTCAATTGAAGCTAAGATATTTAGTGTTCCTTGTGCGATTTCATCATTTAAAATCTCTACCTTGAAAATCAGTGTCTGATTTAGTAATGCAGATATGCAGAAACAATGTAAGTCAATTTGTAAAGTTTGCAAATGAACAAAATTTTTTATCTGGTTGACAATAAATTGGTCCTCAGACCTAGATAATCAGTTAATCAAAAACCTATTCATTCTAGTTTGATCAAAGATGCTGGAGAATCAGTTAGTGTTTTTGTGGGACTGATTCCTAGGTCAAAACAAAAAAAGAGAAGTTGGCATTTATTGAATACCCACCAAGTAAGAATTTATTGAAGTTGGCACTTTTTACATTATATCACTTATGCATGGGTATTTCTATTTGGGAGATTAAGAATCAAGGCACAGAAAATTAAGTAATTTGCTTGAATTCTTATAGACAGGAAGTAAAGAATCTGGAATCCAACTCTTGGTCTGCCTGACTTCATAATTTTCTGGTCTATGTTGCTGTTTTGTTTTGTTTTGGTTTGGTTTTGGTTTTACTACCTCTATGCTCCCTAAACCACAAACAAGTGCATTGCCTTTTATAATTTATAAAACCAATTTATGTTTATATCTTTTAAATGAAGTATTTTATTTATATTTGTATATTTCTCTGTCATATAACAGTAGGTACTGCAATAGTTTAATGTAACTATTTTAAAGTGTCCTTAGAAAACTTATAGTATAAAGGGTAGAGAAAGACCATTTTCATGGATTAGTCAATCTATATTGTAAATACATAAATTTACCCCAAATTAATCTATAAATTCAACAGAATTTCAATCATAAAACTAGTAGGATCTACCTTAAAGAAACTTGAGTAATTCTAAAATTTATAAGGCTGAATAAAGGTTTACAAATAACTATGAAAAAATAAAGAACACAGATCCACCCTTTTAGCTGTATTTTGTAACTAGTGTGATAACAATGCAGGAATAGTGCCCAGAAACAGATCCATCTTTATGTGGATATTTATTATGTATCAGGGATGGTAACACAAATCAAGACAAATTGGTTACCTATATGGAGAGATATAAAATTGGATTCCTCACACAACATTAAAGAAATGGATTCAAGATTTAATTATGAAAGAGAAGGCTACAAAATTCTTATTGATCTCATGTAGAGTAAGCATTCTTAAGTAAAACCTTAGAAGTTTAAACACTAAAGGCAATCAAAACAAAACAAAGCAAAACAAAACAAACAACACCTTTCAAAAAACTCCAAAAATAAAATGAAAAAAAAAAGCCAATAGATTTGAGTAAATAAAGCAATTTTAGATGTTTGTTTTATAATGAAGAATCCCAAAGATAATTAACATTAGGGCAACAGATTGGAAAGGAATATTTCCCATACAGATAGGAGATTAATATTCAGTATATTGAAGAAACTTATATAGGTGTAAGGTGGTATTTCATTATGGTTTTGGTTTGCAAATCAACAAAAAGGAAGAAAACTTAAAAGAAAGTGGTAGAGGTTATGAAGAGGCAATTCATTCAGCTGATAAATACATCGAGAAGTGCTTCACCTCACTATTAGTCAAGGAAGTGTGAATGAATAACAAAGAAAAAGCCCTTTTAACCCCACAATTCTGTCAAGAATTAGAAAGTTAGATAATATGAAGTGCTGGCAAAGGGGTGGAGGAAATACAACTCTCAGGCATTATGGTGGGAATGACTGCTTGTGCAGAATTTCTGGAGAGCAATCTAGTTGTACTTAGTAAAACTCTGCGTGAAAACAGCCTGTAACCCTCTCGCATCTGGGTATATACCCAAAGAAATCCCTCACATGTCTACAATTCCATTCCTCATATATAGAAAATCAAAACATGTACATACGTTCACCAAAAGATTCGCACAAGAATGTTCGTATAGACACTATACATAATAACCCAAGTAATATATATGTCTGATTACAGTATAGTTAAATAAACAAATACAGTAAGGTAAAATAAGTTAGGATATATTCATACAATTGAATACTGTACAACAATAGGAACAAATAAACTAGAACTATAGACAATAGTAAGGATGATCTCACAAACATCGTGGTGAGGGAAGGAAGGAAGAACCATGAGTATGTACAACAGGATTTGATTTGAAAAGGTCCCAGAACAGACAAAATTAATCCGTGGTGTTAAAAATCAGGATAATGGTTACTCTTGCTTGGGGAGAGAAGTACCTGGGAGAAGGCACAGGCAGGACTTCACGGGGGTGCTGGAAATGTGCCATTTCTTGATCTGGATGCCAGATGTGGGTGTGCTCATTTTGGAGAAGTCATGAGCTGTACACCTATGATTTACATTCTTGTCAGTATGTATGTATGTTGAGTTTGAATAAAATTTGTATTAAAAATAGATACATGCGCCAAACAACATTATATAATTTTCAAGTATACTCATCACTCTGAGTTAACATTGCATAAAGAGTTAGTTTTGAAAATACCAATAATTCCTGGGGTACCTGGGTGGCTCCGTCAGTTAAGCCTCCGACTTTGGCTCAGGTCACGATCTCACAGTTCGTGGGTTCGAGCCCCGCGTTGGGCTCTGTGCTGACAGCTCAGAGCCTGGAGCCTGCTTCAGATTCTGTGTCTCCCTCTCTCTCTGCCCCTCCCTTGTTCACATTCTGTCTCTCTCTCTCCAAAATAAATAAGCATAAAAAACTTTATTTAAAAAAAACCCAACAATTTCCGATGATGTTGAGCTGAAGATTAGATTATTTACAAAATACACTAACATTGATACCTAGTAGGTGGAGAAAGAAATCCAAGTAAGGATAAGCCTCCTAGTGGCAGGCCCTGGAACCACAGCAGAAAACAAGGAAAACACAGCCTCTGCCCTCAAAGATCCAAGAATCTTGTCAGGAGATAGGCATTTAACAAATGCCCAACTAATAATGACTTAAAATTCTGGTAAATGCTACAGAAAAGAAGAAAGAAATAATTGGGAGGAGAGAAACTGTAAAATGGGCTTCCCTTCTTCAGTAGATCCAGAGGGGAGAAGCCCACAGATTGAGAGAATAAGGTAACTGGGAAATGGGGCCAGGATGCTAGCAGGAGCCCAAGAGTGTTCTAGACACAGCGGGGAAATGTTAAATGACAATACGGTACCAAAACTTGAGATATCCCTCACGAAATGGGATTTCCATGCTCCTCACTTCACATAATATTTAAATGTCTGTCTATTGGTTTTACAAATATGGCAAAATTACCTGATCTGTATTTGAGAGTGGGAGTGAGTTAGGAGAGAGTCACAGTAAGAATGCCATCTCATTTAAATGCGGATGATGTCTTTCTTATTTGATGACAGAATCTGATAAACATAGTAAACTGTTTAAATATTGTTAAAGGGGCAATCATCAGAAATTCCCAGGATTTTCTAATAAATGTTTAAACTCTGCATTATGATACAGATTACGAATCTTTTAAAAGCAACTGAAAGACTCAGAAGTTTCTAGGAAATTTAGACATAAGGACTGATTTCAAAGTTTGATATTTTTTTAATCTCCTCTGTGTATGCCGCATGGATTTCTGTTGTTAAGATATACAGGACCTGTGGCTATCATCTCAAAATTTACTCAAACACTAAGACATACAAGAAAACTACATTTCACCTAGGAATACAGATTTTTTTTACTAAGTTTTAAAAACATGAAGCCCAGGAAAGCTAGGAAACTTCACTAAAATAGGACCCTTGGAAGAATTTTATCTTGGCATCGATAGGTCTGTTTCAGCTGCAACAACATTAATGGGCTGAAAATCCAAAGTCATTAAAAATGACTGGTATTATACAGAGTGTGATATGTGTGAGTAATACTTAACAGACTGTTTCTGGAGAGATCTCATGGGTTGTTAAGCATTGATATGATTAACAGCATCCAAAACAGGTACTTAGCTTTTCATGTTTAGAAACAGAATTTCTACCCGGTTATGCAAGAGTGATCAGTCTAATGTGTACTGAAGCTTCTTGTATCTGTGTATATACATACACACATATATACATTTAAGTTTTATTTTTTATATTTTGAGAGAGAGTGTGTGCAAGGGGGAGGGCAGAGAGAGAGAGGGAGACAGAGGATCCTAAGCGGGCTCTGCACTGACAAGCTGACTGCAGACAGCACCATGCACAGACTCGAACTCACAAACCATGAGATCATGACCTGAGCCGAAGTCTGATGCTCAACCAACTGAGCCATCCTGGTGCTCCTGAAGCTTCTCAAGGAGAGCAAGTGGGTAGAAGGGATCTAGCTTCTACTTAGTTCCATCATTCTGGGCTTATAGGCAAGCGTATGAACCTTGCTATGGACTGTGTCCTCACCTCGGGGTGAGTGGGTCAGTAGCAATGTAGCTCTGATGGTCTATTCATTTCAACAGGCAACCTCTTTCCCTAGTGGCTATGCTACTTTGAATTGGCTTCCTCAATTACTTGTTTTCCAATACTGGGGTAGCTACTAAGCTGAACGAGCATGAGAATGCTGCTTGATGAACATGAACCCAGGGCAAAAAAGGGAATGTGCTTGGAGGTATTTCACTTTGGCTGCAACAGATCTTGAGGAAGACCTCCGGCTCCTTAATAGAATGCACTTTCTGATAAACCCACAGAGAAGGACCACTCAGCTCTCTCCTTAGAAAGGAATGTGCCTTCTAGCTGCAGGGAAGCCTCTATCTGCAGTTCCCCTCAGGATCTACCACAGCATTGGAGTTGAGGCCAAGCTTTCTCTGGACAACCCACTGTCAGGGAGTAAATAGAGTGGGGTTCCTAGGGACTTGCCATTTTTGCTCAGTGGGTTCAAAATGACCCATTGGACTGGTAGAGATCTGCATTACAGTCTTGAGGCTCTCCCTGTCCAAATCGCTTCCTCCTCCCTTTCCTTTCTACAGATCATCCTGTGGTTAGAAGGCTTTTTTTCCTGCCCATCCCTGCTTCTTCATCCCTCTTTGTCTTTTGTGATGGTTCATTGGAAAGGTAGGGGAAGGGGAGATCACCTCGCTTTCACCTCAGCCTCCACAACTGTGAGAAATACACTTCTGTTGTTTCTGAACCAGGCAGTTTATGGTACTTTGTTATTGCAACCTGAACAGACTAGGACACTTTTCAAGGGCATTCTCCCCTCCCCCATCTTTCTAATAGGCCTCTTGCATTTTTAAGTTTGTCTCACTGTCCGCTGTCTGGAGAACCTACAGTGGCATTCCTTTCTAGTGACTACCCAGTATATCTACTGGATTTCATGCCCTTCTCCATGGGGACAGTGCTGGGTCTGTGTCATCACCAATACACCCAGAAAATAAGGCAGACAAACAAAACCCTGAATAAAATGCTTTCCCCTTTAGGTTCCATCTTGTTCATCACCTTATTTTTGCAATTGTCTTGATAACATTATCCATCTTCATTTTAATGTATTCTCATTACTTTTTACTTGTAATTTTATTTTATTTTTATTATTATTTTAAAAGTTTGTATTTATTTATTTTGAGAGAGAAAGACAGAAAGAGAGACAGAAACAGAGACAGAGAGAGAGAGAGAACAAGTGGGGGAGGGCAGAGAGAGAGGGAGACAAAGAATCCCAAGCAGGCTCCGTGCTATCAGCGCAGAGCCCTATGCAAGGCTTGAACTCACGAACCATGAGATCATGACCTGAGCTGAAATCAAGAGTCACATAGGTGCCCCTTCATTTGTAATTTTAGATTGTTTCTGGTTGGTCTTACTCTCATGCTAACATCATCAGAGAATTGCTGGCAGTGGCTCTGGGGAAGACCAGAATGAAGCGGTGCTGGGGTCCAGGCAGTTATTCAGTCTTGAGTTCTGATCCCAGCTGTATCATTTACTGTTGGCAAGACCTTGAAAGCGTTACTTGACCTCTTTGAGTCTCAGATTTCACCTTCTGTAAAATAAGGGTAATATAATTTTATGATGTTGTTGGCAAGATGTAAAAGCTATATACAGTGACTGGCATACTACTAATACTATGACTCTGGAAGGGTTTCAGTATAATGCTGATGTCATCTAGGATGAGCTGGTTTTGATAACATTCACTTATGGGCTTTGTTATTTGTACTGTTATATTTCTTGCTCTAAATCTTGGGGTCAGGGCACCTGGGTGGCTCAGTCAGTTAAGCGTCCAACTCTTGATTTCAGCTCAGGTCATGATCTCGTGATTTGGTTTGTGGGTTCGAGCTCTGAGTTGGGCTCTGCACTGCTAGCTCAGAGCCTGCTTGGGATTCTCTCTCTCTCCCTCTCTCTGCCCCTCCCCCCACCCATGCACATTCTAGTACTCTCTCAAAATAAATAAATAAACATAATTTTTTAAAAAAAATCTTGGTTCTATTTCATTTTTGGACCTGTAACCAAATAACTTCATAAAACAGAAGAAAATGAAAAAGCCCTGATTTATTTCTTTGTGCTGTTTTTTTTTTTAATAGTTTATTGTCAAATTAGTTTCCACATAACACTCAGTGCTCATCCCCACAAGTGTCCTCCTCCATGCCCATCCCCCCCTCCCCCCACATCCATCAGTCCTCAGTTTTTGTCAGCATTCAAGAGTCTCTCATGGTTTGCTTCTCTCCCTTTCCCCCACCATTTCCGCCCTCATTTATCTTTCCAAACTTAACCTGAATAAGTGGAATCATCAAATGGAAGTTTCTTGGTAAAAGATAAACATTCAACTGCCTAAATATGGGGATTTGGTTAGTTGTCAATTAAAAACAAGTAAATGTTCCATAAAGGGATAAACTCTAGCCTTTAGAGTTAAATCCTGTTAGACTTCTTGAATCACTATGTTGTATACCTGAAATTAATGAAACACTGTGTGTCAACTGTACTTGAGCAACAACAAAAAAATAATAATTATAAAGTCTAGTTAGTCACGAAGCTCTTCCCGAGTGAGAAAAAGAAACGCTGCACTGGTATTGAGAGCGCGCCTGGAGCCCGTTGCTAGGTGTGAGTGCCCTCCTGCTGAGCAATTTCATAGAACACTGACATCAGATAAGGGTCTGATGGGTCAAGACGACAAGATCACTCCATAACCGCATCTGAACACTACAAAATCACGAACACTGTCCAAACCACAGAAAAGACCCAACTCCCCCCTCCCTGCCCGAGACGAGTGGCTACTGGATCTTTACGGAACACAGCATCAGCCTTGCTCTACTTTCCGTTTCTCTAGATAAGGTTTATTAAGAGGTCCAATCATAGCCACTTCCTGACAGCACCAAATCTAAAGCAAAACCCCATTTCCTTAAGCCCTCCCCAAGGTGTCTTAAAATAAATTCTGATTCCTATAAGTCCTTCCTAATATATATTAAGAGGCCCCCTGTTCCCCATGGTGTACTTTCTTCCTGACTATGGAGATAATGGATCTAACTTGTTCAATCATAGGTATGTTCTTGCTAGAGGACACTGATAATAGTATTCTACTAGGTAACTTACCAATGATATTACTGCATCCCTCACTTCCATTCATTTGCTTATTATTCATTCTACACACGGTTTTAGAGCACCTACTTTGTGCCAGAGCTGCTGTTGGACATTGAGGAATTTGACATGGATTATACACTGCTGGCCATGGAAGCTCTCAGAGAGTGAGAACTACCATGTATCACATACCAGCAATATGTCGAGCATCGTACTGACTGCTTTACATATTTACCCCTGGTCCTCACCACAGGCCTCCTAGGTAAGGCTTATTATTTCAGTCCTACAGAGGAGAAAACTCAGGCTCTGAGAGGTTCAATAAACACTGCTAGAAAGAGGCAGAAGCAGGATTTACATAGCTCCAAAGATGGTATGCTCTTTCTTTCTAACAGGCTACAGAAAGAGAGAGTTTACCTGATGCAACAAGAATAAAGTTATCAGTTAGTACATATTAGTTTGAGAGTGGAATTCCCAGAGGAAAACATTTTGAACAATATTTTAAAGTGTTTATTTATTTTTGAGTGGGAGAGAAGGCACAAGCAAGGGAAGGGCAAGGAGAGAGGGGGACAGAAGATCTGAAGTGGGCTCTGTGCTAACAGCAGAGAGCCTGATGTGGGGTTTGAACTCACAAACAGTGAGATCTTGACCTGAGCCTAAGTTGGACATTTAACCAGCTGAGCCACCCAGGTGCCCCTGAATGGCATTTTAAAATGATAAAGTCACTATCATGATCTCATAGAAAGATCACTTATATAGCCTAACTCAAAACCTGTTACTACCTTTGTAAATTATCTTCTGGTCTCTTTTATGTGCATAATTATTATGTATGGCTCTGATCAATACATAAGCTTGTGTCTTATCATCCTAACTCTGAAGAAGGAAGAGTTGCCAGGCCAGCTGTGGTGGTGATTGTGGCAGTGGTGGAGGGATAGAAAAGAAAGGTGTTCTAGACAGAGGGAACAGCGAGTATGAAGACATTCAGGTAGGCTAGAAATTAGGAAATCATCACCTTGAGCCTCAGCAGTAGCAATGTACATTCTTAAAGTCTACTATATTATGAAAAGCTGTTGAATACAGAAAGAGGTATATTAAGAGCAAAAAGAAGGGCCTTAGCCAACATGGAGATCAGAAACAGAAATGAATGTGTTGACGTTAATTCCACATTGCTCAGGTAAGGGCAATTTCCCTGGGTGAGTTGCATACCATGATGGGTAGGGGCTTAGCTCATATTGTATCATAGTTCTCTCATGGCTTGTCCCCCTGCATTGATCCCAGCTGGGAACATAACTTCCATCTTGCTCCTCTGATTCTGGGGAAGCTGAAGGATAATTATACTTTTCTAGTACTTTGGACTAGATCTGACATCTTGTCACTCATCCGTTCTCTATGACACTCGTTCCTACAGCAAGGACAATACTCTTTGCCCTGCCTACCTGGTGGAGCTGCTTGGAGAACCTGATGAGAAACCGGAAATGGCTTTGTGAGAGTCCAGATCGTCTGAAAATGTTACAAGGTTTTTTGTTATTCCTTTAGAATGACCCAGTTAAAAATATCTGCTTTCCAGAAACCCCTTAAAGGGCGACCTTAAGGGAGGGAATTTCAGACACCACAGCAGAGGTGACAGAGAAGCTGAGCTCCCAGAAAATGTGCTGTGCACATAAATGCTTCATTTCACTCAAATGAGATTGGCCGCATGAGAATATAACAAAAGTGATGCCCTGAAACTATCTGTTTTATTGAGAGAGGATTTATGTGTGTTCAGGACTACGAAGTCTTGTGTTATAACTTGCTGCTGCCACACATCCCCTTGCGGTGTAGTTAATGATAATGATTTCATAACGTATTAGTCAGCTCAGGCTGGCATAACGAAATACCACAGACTGGGTGGCTTGAACAACAGACATTTATTTCCTCACAGTTCTGGAGGCTGGAAAGTCCAAGACCCAGATTCAGCTGATTTGATTTCTTGTAAGTGCCCTCTTTGTGCTTTTAT
>NW_027527930.1:6418092-6442117 GCF_008692635.1 Crocuta crocuta | reverse complement strand
GGGGGGGGGCAGAGAGAGTGGGGGGAGAGAGAGAGCACACACATGCATGTGTGAGCATGAGCTCTTGTGTCTCTTCTCATAAGGGCTTTAATCCCATCGTGAGGGCCCACCCTCATGATCTCATCTGACCCTAATTACCTCCCAAAGGCTGCATCTCCAAATGACACCACAGTGGGGGTTAGGGCTTCTTTTTTTTTTTTTAATAGTTTGTTTATTTTTGAGACAGAAAGAGACAGACCATGAGCAGGATAGGGGCAGAGAGAGAGGGAGACACAGAATCTGAAACAGGCTCCCGGCTCTGAGCTGCCAACACAGAACCCGATGAGGGGCTCGAACCCATGAACCGTGAGATCATGACCTGAGCAGAAGTTGGACACTTAACCCCCACAGTCTCACCTCTGATGAAGCATCTGATATTGTAGACTGAATGTTTTACCCATGCAGAGTGCACAGCAGTGGAGGGGGGTGCATTTTAATAAACCTGCAGGAGAGAATGCATTTCAAGCTTTCTTGTTTCTTATTCTTAAATCCAAAGCAATACATACTCCACAGACTCTGAAGCTGTGTCATGTTTACTGTGGGCCTTTCGCGAATATGTCACCAGCCATCACACTGCCATGGACAGTAATAAGACTGTTGGGCCGGAGGTGATGGCATCACCATCTAACTCAATTCCTGCTTTATTCATGGAATCGGGGAAGATTCTAGCAGCCAGATCAAAGGCCAAAGGTGAAGTAGAAGCAGAAGAAAACTTGAGCCTCTCGAATACCTCCTATAGATAATATGATTATTGTGGCCAAACCACATTCTCTTTAGACTCTGTAACTCCTTGTAAAAAGTCTCAAACTTAGTTCAGATTTTCTTTCTTTTTTTATATAAAAAATTTAAAAAAAATTTTAATAGTTTATTTATTTTTGAGACAGAGAGAGACAGAGCATGGGTGGGGGAGGGGCAGAGAGAGAGGGAGACACAGAATCCAAAACAGGCTCCAGGCTCTGAGCTGTCAGCACAGAGCCTGATGCAGGGCTCGAACCCACAAACTGTGAGATCTGACCTGAACCGAAGTCAGACACTTAACCGACTGAGCCACCCAGGCGCCCCTAAAAAAATTTTTAAGTACATGTTAAATACCCAGCACTACTTTACTCTCCTTTTATGAGTTTGGGTTTTTTAGATTCTACACATGAATGATATCCTACAGCCCTTGTCTTTCTCTGTCTGACTTATTTCACTTAGCCTGATGTTGTCAAGGTTCATCCATGTTGTTGCAAATGGCAGGATGTCCTCCTTTCTCATGGCTGAGTACTATTCCATTGTGTATCTATACTACATCTTCTTTATCCATTCATCTCTTGATGAGCACTTAGACCGTTTACATTGGTTCTGTGAATAATGCTGCAATAAACATGGGCATGCACATATCTCTTTGACATCCTGTTTTCATTACCTTCGGGGACATACTCAGAGGAGGAATTGTTGGATCATAGGGTAAATGAATTTTCAAGTTTTTGAGGAAACTCCATATTGTTTTCCATTAAATTATGTGGATAATTGTTTACATTTTTAATATTTATTATTTATTTTTTGAGAGAGACAGAGACAGAGAGCAAGCAAGGAAAGGGAAGAGAGAGAGGAAGACACAGAATCTGAAGTGTGCTGCAGGCTCTGAGCTGTCACCTCAGGGCCTGATGCAGGGATTGAACTCACAAACTGTGAGATCGTGACTTGAGCCGAAGTTGGACTCTTAGCCAACTGAGCCACCTACCTGCCCCAATTATGTGGATAATTTTGATTATAATAAGATAACTAGTGATTTTGTTGAATAAATGTAAAAAGGAAAAAGAATCTTAGAGAATAGACATTACTCTTTTATAAAGGATTCAGTATATAACTTAGGGTGATAGAACCAATTGAATAAATAAATACATATAATGTATTAATCATGTGTAAATCACATATGGCTGTTTACTCAACCAGACATCACCAGGCCACCTGCACTGGGCCACCACTATGAACAGACCACCCAGACTTGTGCAATAACAGTTAAGCTCCAACATCCTCAGTCAGGTACAAAGCATGGCTTCGCAAAACTATTTCTTTTGTTACGAATGCATACCTGTTAAGATGGGAGGGTAGAACATATTTTTTGAACAGCTTTTTAGCTCGCGTTATATTTTTGTGATATTTAGATATGTGATATATAGGTGTCTATTTTTAATCTTGCCCTAGGTCTAACAGTTGTTTGGGGCAGCATAGCTGGACCCCATTCCTGTCTCTAGAGAACGCCTCACTCCAATCCTTCATTTTTTCCCCAGTTAAGTGTCAGTTCTTCTGTTTCCATCCCCTTCTCCTCTTATTAGCACCCCTCGTTTTCCACCAGCAGGAAGCCATTCTGACAAGTCTGGCACTGGGTCTGCTCCTGCCACTTCTGGGAGCTTCCACACTCCTTGGTCAGGTGATGCTGGTGCTCTGACCACTGCTGTCTGTTGCAGAGTTGTGAGGCTTCCTCATGGAGGGCCAAGCTTGAGAGAGTCATGTTGGGGCCGTGTGTGTGCGTGCGTGCGTGTGTGTGTATGTTGGGATAGAGATGGGGATGGGAGGAAGGTGCGGATAAAGAAAGGAAAGTGAAGAGGAAAAGTGAAAATAAGGTGTATGAATGTACAAAATGATAATTATGGCTATTTGTTTGTATTAAAATTTCAAAAAGAGAACCAATGATGAACACAGGGTTCTGAGGGTAATAACAAAGGTGGCAGTGAAATCCATCTCTTCAACAGTAGTCATGGGAGACTCACTTTGGGGACTATAGATAATCAGAATCAGACTTTCTTTAATTTATGTAATCCAATTCACTCTCACGAATAAATCAGAATTTTACTTATTCTTTTTAGCCAAAGCCTAGACAAATTCATTAAGAGGATATTATATGGCTTTTGGAAACTTTGACCCCAAGTGGCTTTCCTCTGTTTACTTCCAGCTAAGCTTCTCAATGAGTGAAACCCTCTCAGTCAATTGGTCAAGCTAACTATGGCCTCATCAGTCCAAACATCCTTTGATATTAAAGGGGTAACAGGGAGGGGCATCTGGGTGTCACAGTCTGTTAATCCTGACTCTTAATCTTGGGTCAGTTCATGATCTCAGTTTGTGAGTTAGAGCCCTGATAGCTCAGAGCCTGATTGGCATTCTGTCTCTCCTCTTTGCCTCTCCCCAGCTTGTGCTCTCTATCTCTCTCTCTCAAAATAAATAAATAAATAAGTATATAAACTTAAAAAAAAGTGGGGGGGGGACAGAAAGGAGCATCTGAGTAGCTTAGTCGGTTGAGCAACCGATTTCGGCTCAGATCATGATCTCACAGTTCGTGACTTCAGGCCCTGCATTGGGCTTGCTGCTTTCAGTGCAGAGTCCCTTTTGGATCCTCTGACCTCTCTCTCTCTGCCCCTCCTTCCCTCAAAAATAAGTAAAACATTTTTTAAAAAGTTAACAGAGTTCTGGCAGTGTCTCAGGTCTTCAGAAAGGTATCAATGGGAATTAAAGGCAGTTAAAGATGAAAGGAAATCCCAATACCTTCTCCTTAATAATTATAGTCCTAGAATCAGCAATCTGCCTCCCAAACAAAAATAGGGAGAAATAAGATAGATGAAAAAAAGAGCTCAGGAGAACAGCAGAATCAAGAGACAAGATACAAAGCAGGGGGCTGGGGAAGCTTCATACATTTCACTCTAATGGGTGTGACTCCAGTGAGGGTCTATTACAGTACCAGGGGACACCATTCCTGGACCCTGAGAAAATGCAATCGGATGATTTTGCTGCAAACCATCAATCATAATTTGCAATTCCTGCTTAGGAAAGGAGATGCTGTGAAAGAGAGTCAAGACCTCTCCTAGCGTGCTCTGAGAATTGCAATCCAACAACGCCTGCATCAGAATCACCTGAGCACTTGTGAGATGGTTGCTTCCAGCATCTCACCAGAGACCTACTGGAGCACAAGCTCTAAGATCAGGGGCTGGTGTATGAAGTCTCCACAAACTCCACCGGATGTTCTGTACAATGAGGTGTGAGAATTTCTGGCTTAGAAGACAACCAGGAATCTACACTTTCTTTTATCCATTGTCCCAACTTGTGTTTTGACTGATGAGAAATGAAGTAACACTGAGAGTTTCCAGGGAGAGCTCAGAAAATCTCTGTAATGATCATGATCTCGTGGTTTGTGAAATCAAGCCCTATGTCGGGGTCTACACTGACAGTGGGAAGCCTACTTGGGATTCTCTCTCTCCCTCTCTCTGCCCCTCCCCTGCTCTTTCTCTCTCTCTCTCTCTCAAAATAAATATATATACACATTAAATTTAAAAAAAGAATATTTCTGTAAAACAAAAGCTTGATTTCCTAGTGTGTTACCGATTGAGCCAGCTGCCAGTGTAGAGGGCAGGTTGAGTCTCCTTGCTGACGTGAGCTTACCTAGTTTGGAATTTGAAGAATTACAAGCTACAGAAATTTGTTGAGCTCATAAGATATGATGAAGTATTTAGTTAAAATGACATAACAAGCTCTGAATCTGTAATATTTGATAAGGTAAGTATAGTTATTCTTAACTATTCATTGAAGCTGGACTGGGCTGAGCAATGGTTACATAACAGAATATTAAAATAGAAGCATCAGCTAACTAAGGGAGTGGTGAGAGAGAACACTGATTCGAAACTGAAAAATATAGGTATCCAAGAATTAGTTGACTTGTAACAAGAGAAAAGAGGATTTGAGGAAGAAGAGGACTTCAGAGAGAGCTGCTTGTGCGCTGTGTCCCACCTTCCTCTTTTTTTTTTAATTTTTTAAACATTTATTCATTTTAGAGAGAGAGAGATAGAGTGTGAATGAGGTAGGGGCAGAAAGAGAGGAAGACACACAATCCGAAGCAGGCTCCAGGCTCTGAGCTGTCAGCACAGAGCTCGATGTGGGGCTCAAATCATGGTGAGATCATGACCTGAGCCGAAGACGGACGCTTAACTGACTGAGCCACCCAGGGGCCCTCCACCTTCCTCTAAAGGGGAAAGATGGGTGGGGCTTTCGCCTTGTCTCAACTCAAAGGGAGATGCCCTATGGAGGTCCTTGAGAGCTTATTGAGATCACTGTGAGTTGCTGGCAGTTTGAGAGATTCACCAGGACTAGGTGGGAATCCTACCTGAAGATATGAAGGGCAAAAGTCTAGTTGCTGATGGATCAGTGTCCTGGGAGTGACCTGCACCCTCGGGGTTGCAGCGAAAGGATGCCTGCGTGTTTCCCTTTTAAAGGTGTGGACTGCACACAGTCTATTCTACACAGCGGAAATGTTGGACTAGAGCTGCCTTCGTTCCAAAAGAACCCCCTCCCCTCACAGGTGGACAAACAGGGCTCAGCAAAGAGAAAGCTAAGGATACAGTTAAATTCCTAGGATCTAGGCAACAAGGTGGAATAGAGAGGTACTCAAAAGAATCAGGGGAACTTCAGAAAGACCACCCTAGTGATGGAAGTTTCCTGAACAATAAATGAATGTGCTCCTCAAGGGAAAGGCAACTCTAATTATCTTTCAGGCTCTGAAAATTTTAGGCTAGCTTATGATGGTGCCATTCCAATGAGAACTTTCCTACTTCCCTTCCCCTTCTTCCCTCTCACTCCCCCACATCCCTGCCGCCAACCTGAGAGGCATCTGAGACAGCAGCTGGCTGACTAGGGAGAATGGAGAGAAAGGGAGAAGAAGCCAACGACACTCTCCTTCCCAGCCTCAGCCTTGTTACAGGCAGCAGGGCCTGGCTGGGGATGAAGGGAGAAGTCTCACCTTTGAATGAGGCTCAGACATTCTGATTCTGAAGTGAGTCTTTTCAACTTTCAGTAATCACATTTTAAAATATTTAAAGGTGTGTAAACGTATAAGGAAAAGATCTTCTGAGTTTTCATCCAGGAACAAGGAAAACAACAATAATGATAAAACAACAACAAAATAAGGACTGGAGGAGACAAAAAATAAAGTTGCTTTATAATTGTATCCCATGATACAACCTCTCGATGTACTAGTTATATCTGGTTAGTGTAGTTCTAGAAGTTGCGTGCCTTGGGTGTAATTTGAACAACCTTTTCACTTTCTTAATGTTATCCTTTTCGCTTGGTTACTCAGGCTAAAAACCCGGAACTAAGGAAGATTCAAACGCTATGGACCCTGAAGTCCTAGGAGTCCTGTTGAAAAAAAGGATTATAAAATTATAAGTATAAAATTTCTAGGGCCCATCTCAATTGCCTGAATAATGTCCTTTCAGGTGATGGGCTTGAAGCTTGAGCTTCTTCAGCTTTACGTTTTATCAGCCTCCCTCTGAAAGTCGGCTCTTCTCTCTCCTGTCCATCATTGAAACGATTAGCAAGTCCTGTCGGCTCTACTTTCAAAATATGTCCCAAATCCCATTACATCACAATATCTCACTAACCCTAGGCCAAGACAGCATCAAATTCTCACCTGGACCGGCTTCTCACTTCGAACTTGTCTCTGAGAGTCCACTTTTCTACCTCTTGCACATTCAACAGTCAAAGTGATCTTGTGAGGAGATAAATCAGAATCTCATATCATTTCTCTTCTGTGATAGATTCCTATCAAATTTTGAAGAAATTTTGAAGAAAACCCCTAAGTCCCATATGGTTTCCATGGCTTATGGGACACTGTTTGATCTGGCCCATAATTGTTTTCTGACTTCATCTTCTGTTATTCTTCCCATTACTAATTATGCTCCTGCCATTTTGGCATTCTTCTTCCTCATACACATGAAGCATTCCTGCTTCATTCACATTTGCTGTATCTTCTGCCTGAAATATTCCCTATAGTTTGCATTTCAGATTTCATGTCCTTAGAGCAGTCTTCCCTGAGTAGTCTACCGAAAAAAGCCAAAATAGGGGCAGGTGAGTGGCTCAGTCGGCTCAGGTCATGATCTCAACGTTCGTGAATTTGAGCCCTGCATCAGGCGCTGTGCTGACAGCTCAGAGCCTGGAGCCTGCTTTGGATTCTGTGTCTTCCTCCCCCTATGCCCCACCCTTGCTTGTGTTCTCTCTCTCTGTCTCCTTCTCTCAAAAATAAATAAACATTCAAAAAACATTTTTAAAGCCAACACACACACACACACACACACACACACACACACAGATGCGCGTGTGCCGCACACACACCCATGCCCTCACTACTATCTGATTTCAATCTCTATTCCCTAATACTACTTTAATTTCTTCACAGCACTTAACATGGTTCATGATTGTATTAATTGCTTCAAGTTCATTATGGATCTCCCTTATTCCCCTTTGAGGCAAATACTTCATCTCAGTTAATACTGCATCCACACTTGACTAGAAAGATGTTTGGCACACAGAGAATGATCAAACATACATGAGAAATTAATGAATACAAGTCTTCAGTATATACTGAGATGGAGACTTCCTGTGAATGCAGAAGATCTCCTTTCCAACAATCTGTTCTGGGGAGATTTACCTGCAACAAGAGCATCTTCTAATTCTTCCCTCTTAAATTAGAGACATCCAGAGGTTAGTGATAGAGACCATGGATGTTGGGGTTCCATCAACAAAGACTCAAAAATGAGTGAAATTCAGCCTCTTTTTTTTTTTTTTAACAGAGTTTATATTTTAAATAGGCATAGATTCTCCTTCTGAAAAGTCCAAGTCCTCTGGGGCCCTTTCAAGTCCATGATGAAGACCAGACTGATAGGCTAGAATTTGGTGCACCTGGCCAGAGTATTAGTGGTCTTCTAGCCCTAAAGGATGCCCTAAATAGAAGACATTCTGCCTGCATCTTTCTGAACCTGTCTAAGACACCCGGCAATGAGCGATGTTGTTAGCAAGAGCATGTAACCACCGAAGGACAAGCCTCCTTCTTGCTGCTGCTAGGTGCTTCGAAATCCTGGTGCAGTCATCAAGGCAGCCACATCTATTGAGTGGCTACTGGGAAGAAAGGGGAAGAATATGGAGTTCTGTCATTTCTCCCTATGAAGATTCACCACGTTTATTAATGTGGAGACATTCTCATATATCAGCATCTGCATTCTTGATGTGCTAACCAATGCCATCTGCCTGCCAACGAAATACATGAAAAAGGTGATCAGAATGATTACACTCATCTGTTCTCCAGAGAAACAGAACCAGTGGTATTTATTTTAAGGACTTGGCTCATGTAATTATGGAGGCCAAGGAGTCCCACCGTGTTGATGTCTGCAAGCTGGAGAACCTGGAGAGCCCATGATGTAGCTCCAGCTTGAACTCAGAAGACCGATATCCCAGCTCAAAACCTGTCAGGCCACAGCAAATTTTCCCTTATCCCACTTTTTGTTCTATTTAGGCCACTAATGGGTTGAATGAGGTCCACCCACATTAGGGAGGGCAATCTGCTTTACTCAAGTCTACAGATTCAAATGTTAATCCATCCAGAACTGCCCACACAGACACACCTAGAAAAATGTTTAACTAAGTACCTGAGCACCCTGTGGCCTGGTCAAGTTGACACACGAAAATTAAGGTGGAGACTTCTTGAAAAAAATTTCAAGGCTGGTTTTGAAAACAGAGAGACTTCCCTAAAGAAAAGTCATGTGGGATTACCTCTGCCCTTAACTTCTTTGAAGAATTTTTTCCTACTTCTGGTTGTATAGACTCCTTCCATGAGAAGTCTTCCCTAATCCTTAGAATGGATAACAGGCCCACTCCCTGACCCCAGTGCCTCTTCTGTACCTTATTTATAGCTTTTCTGAATTTTGCCAAGGGTCCTGTTTTGCTATTGCATGCTTACGTGGCTCTGTACTCCACTGAATCTGTGAGTTTCTTGCAGGCCTCTTGGATATCCAGCTGTGTATGGCACACAGAAAGCACTGTGTGTCCCAGAAGTGCTGGCCAACAAGTCAGGAATAGAGGTTACAGTTGTAGACATATATACCCAAGGTGGGGTTGAAGAGGGAAGACCTGGGCACTCAATCTGCTTTACGTGCCTCAGGATATGTGCCTGGGTTTGAATCAGGGCTTGACCCTTTATCAGCTGGTTGGACAAATTACTTTGCTTTACCTCACCTGCAAATTAGAGAAGAATAATGGTACCTGCCTCTATAAGGCTGTCTGGCTTAACACATGAATAATATAGGAAAAGTACTGTGTGGCTGGAACAGAGTACAAATTTAATTAGTTTCAGCAACTATTATTGTTATTATCACTATTATTCTATGTATCAGACTTTACAAAAATCTTTGATTTATTTTTCTGTTCTTTGATCACACTGCACATTCAGAGAGCAGAGTCTTATATAATAGGATTCCCAAAGCCTTGCAATGTACCCGGCACATAGTGGGTACTTTCCCCCCTGATTGTTGAATGCATTAATTGAATGGATGTGAGTATGAAGGAAGTACCCTGGGAAGAGGGCAAAGGATCTTTCTGGTCTATTTGCACTGCAGATGTGTATTTTGCTGGAAAGCTTGGGCTGGAGGAAACAGCTGTACCCAGGGAGGATTATAATATGCTTAGCAAGATAAACTGAGAGCACTACATTTTGGAGAGAACTTTCAGCAGCAGCCCTGTGGGTTTTTCTTATTCCCTGTCTCTTGGCCTGCAGTTTGAAGTTTAACTGACCTTCACGCACAAAATCCTAGTAATGAATTCAACTCATCTTTGAACAGAAGGTGATAAAAGTAATACTGCGCGTCAGGAAAGTAGGGGAATTAATGAAGTAATTAACTTTAGTCAGCATGTTATGTGACCCTGGCGCAAGGAACAGATAACAAAACAAGCAAAAATGTCTGGACCAAAAGACGGTTTATGATCAGTGGGGAAAGAGGAGGGTACTTGAGAGCCGTAGTGAAAGGGCAGGACCAGAAAAAGCTTTATGGGGCGAGTGCTCGGGGACTGCCCCCACTGAAAGGTTGTGGGTTGAGATTTGGGCTAATGACACACAGGGCATTCATTGCAAGGGAGGTTTTGATTGAGGAAGAAGCAGTATTTCTTTTCTTTTTTTCGTTTCTTCTTTCTCTCTCCTTTTTGCCCTCTCTAGCTTCTCATCTGTTCCTGCCTCAGTATTTGGTGTAGCTTCCGTCATTGGAAGCTCCTTGCGAGTAATCTCCCTCCTGTGTGATTGCCCATCCCCTGACCCCTATCCTTTAAGGGAAACAGCCTGGAGTTAATGCAATTCAAGAAAGATCCAGAGATCCGAGTGGCCCAGTAGGACCCACATTTGGCCACCATGCCTCCATCTGCAGGTGTGAAGCCTGTACCCCAGGTCTCTGTGTGCTCCTGGCTGGACCCCTACCTTCTGTCCACGTTCAGTACTCTCTGCCTCACCTCCCTCTTCTTCCTTAAAAGCATCACCACTAGTCTGGAGGCCGAAGCAGAAGAGGCAGAATAGCTGACCTGGAAGTGCTTTGCTTTCTAACCTACGCTCTGCTATTAGATGTATTAGAATAAGCAGAACCCAATGGACATTTTTCACTCCTTCGTATGAATATATAACAATCTATATTGAGTATCTGTGACTCATAAGACCTGGTTTGCACTGTGCAAAATGCTGGGTAAATGAGTAGGTCTTCTGCGCTCGGGTCACCTGTAATGTAGTCAAGGAGAATAGCTATGGAGACAAAGGAAACCAGCCCAGTGTCTTTGCTGCTGATATAGAACTCTCTCAGGATATACCAGGGACACCAAAGGGGGAAGAATGCATTCTACCGGGAACTGGAGAGTCAAGAGAAGCTTCACAGCCGAGGTGACATTTTGAAAGGTAAGAGATACTGCCGGGGAGATAAGCCAGCACAGACATTCAGATCAGCAGCATCTGTTCAGCTGTATGACCAGGAAACCACACATAGTGCAAGTGGATCAGTGCCGCTGCGGTGAGCTTTCAGAGAGTAGGGATGGAGGAATGCCGAGGGACCCGACCCGATGGCCAGAGCCTTTTATGCTTCCTGAGAAGTCTGGGCCCACCTCTGGCAGTAGGGAAATCCTGAACGGTATTCAGCAGGGTGGCGACACATCTACTCATTTATGTATTCATCGCTTTCTAGGATAAATGTGTTTTGAACATGTTACACTCCAGGCAATTTTCCAGGCATTAGAGAAGAATCGATAAATGAAGAGATAAAAGTCTCTGTCCCTGTGGGGTTTACTTTCTATTGGTGGGAAACAATTGATATTATCACTAAGTACACTATATAGTCCNTCCATAGTACTGGGTGCAGGAAGAGCTGCATTTCCAAACTGTGGAGGCGGGAGGTGGGGGAGGGGTCAGAGATTTGAAGTAACTGGAAGAAACGATGCAGATTGATGGACAGAGAAGGTGTCGCCAGCAGAAGGAACTTTTGGTTCACCGGCTCCAAACTGGGAGCCGGCCTGGCATGTGTGAAGAATCTTGGAGGCCTGAGGAGATGGAGTTCAGTAAACTAGGAAGAGTGTAGGTGGGGATGAGGTGAGAGAAGTAATCAAAAGGGGGGCATGGGCGCTGCAAGGCCTTGTTGGCCACCGTAAGGACTTAAGTTTATATTGCTATATTGCAATGAGATGAACAGCCATTAGGGAGAGACTGAGAGACAAAGAGAGGGAGAGAGAGAGAGGGAGTGAATGAGCAAGAGTGAGTAGAGGGTGACACGATCCAACTTAAAATTCAAAGAGACCATTCATGTACTGAGCTAAGCACCGACTGCAGTGTAGGGTCCAGAGCAGAAGCAGAAAAGAGTAGTAAAGAGGCTGTTGGAATAATCTAGGCAAGTGATGCAGGTGGTCTGGACCAGAAGGCTAAGGATGAAGGAGATGGGAAGTGGTGGATTCTGGATATATCCAGATCTTTATTGTAGAATTATCTGTTGAACAGCAAAGAGGATACAGTTTTGCATGGGGGTGACATTTACTGAGTGCATATTATGTGCATATTACTGCCAGATACCAGTCTGCACACTTGCCGTGTATTTACTCATTTATTTATATAACCATCCAGTGAAGGAGAAATCATTATTATTCTCCACTTTATGTATGAGGGGACTGAAGCGGAGAAGTAATAGTGGGGCTGGGAAAGCCAGAAGATTATTCCAGGCACAGATGATAAGGGTCTGAGTTAATGCAATAGGATTGGAAATGAAGTGGGAAAGCAGACTATGAAGTGGTGAGGGAGACAAGATAATATTTTCAATCTTTAGTTATTTTATTTCTTTCTTCCTGAGCAGGGCATCACACATGTCACCATTAAGGTGGTGCAGACAGCCTAAATCTCTTCTCTGGACAAAAGACTTTTGGAAACATTTTCCCTGTGAAGCCACGAGAGACATTTATTGTTTGCAGGAACTATCATTTTGATTCACGGGGAAACAGTATTTTAGATGATAATAAAGTAGATAGTTGAAATAACTTCAGCATAAATATATCCTTAAACTGGGAGAGGTGATGGAAATGTAAAAGTCGAGAGGGCTGAGGGGAGGTTTTTGTAATAAATGTTTTAATTTCTTTCCCATATCATTTTCTGCTAACCGTTTCCTGCTAAGTGGATTTCTAAAAGAGGGGCACAATTTCTTTATCGTCCCTGGAATGATGGCAATGCCAATTTGCAAGTCCAGATTGACTTGAAATGGCTCTTATTAATGAAGTCATCAGCTCGAAAGTGGCAGGATACAGTCTCCAGATCATGTATTGGATTCCGTGGTAAAGACCTTGACTCTAGCTCTGAGGCCCAGACTTGCTTTATAAAACTTCCTTATGCCTTATTTACAAAACAAAGACAACAAGAGACAGAAAAATGGGAAGGGAGGCTTCCACGGCTTTTTTGTTAGGATGAAAAGGATGCTAAAGAAATGAAAAGGTACATAATAAAAACAAAAATCTCACATTATGAAACTTTGAAGGGAGAGAGTTAAAGTTGTGTACTCACTCGGAACTTTTCTGCTGGGTTTACCATTTTGACAGTTTGCCCAAAGAAAGGGATACAGCAGTTAGAAATTATTAACATTTACAAACGTCATTTGTCATCACAGCTGGAAGACTCAATAACAGCTTTTCTGTCTAGACTGCATTTCAAGTCTCACTCTTCATCTTCTTAGGGCATTGGCTGTACTTACAAAGAAGCCTTCCTTTAGATTTCTCTGTTTGTGGGAAATAGTTGCTGTGTTTTAGTGCAGCCTATATTTGTTTCTACTGCTGCATTAAATCTCCATTTTGTACCCTCAGGCATCCTTACAAATATACTCCAGATAGCTTAAAGATGGTGGTTTGGGCTGTGTCAAAAATCTAACCTATGTTACTCTAAATCACATTTAAATAATTGGATAATCGACATTACCTTTGACTTGTTGATAGGCTAAGCATGCAGAAATGGTTCAACTGTATCCCTTAGGAGACCAAATAGACCATGATTTGTAATAAATACATTTCAGTATTTATTTTTTATTTCTATGGGAGCAAGTGAGCATATAAATATTATGGGCCATAAGCTAAAAGGACGAGTCTTAAATTAAATTGCAATTTGAAGAGAGTCTAGAATATGGGGAATTCTTAGCCATTTACATGCTTATTTACTTCTTAAATTATTTTTTTAAATGTCTAGTTTTATGGCAGATTTAAGCAGACATGGTCTCTTCATGACCATCTGGTCATTTAAACTGTGACAAAAGAAGAAATCTTGACGTGTTGTATTCGCATTTTATGGCTGAAAGAAAAAAGCTGTTTAGGGTCATCCTGTCTTGGAGTTTCGGGATCCCCAGGTTAGGAGTGAGACAAAATTATCTGAGTTTCCTTTTCAATACACAGCATGCACATTTCCAGTGCCAGGGAACTCATTATTTCCCAAAGGAATCTATTCTCTCGTTAGAATTTTAGACAGATCTTCTTTCTATTGAATCCAAATTCATCTGCCTCTAACCCTTGGGTCCTTGTTGGAACCCCTGGGACTGAACAGTATGAACATAATTTAGTTGCTATGTGATAACTCTTCAAATACTTGAAGAAATTTCTCAAATGCAACTACCTTCACAACCTTCATCCTTGCCTATGTCCTCTCTGCTTAAGGCTAAACACCTCAGGAAGAACTGTTTTTTATGAAAGAGAGGCAAGAGCCCTCACCAGTCTGGTTAAGTTTAGCAACCTATCCCCTTATTCCCTTTTGGGATCACTGTAAGTGTGTTTCCTTGTCTTCAGTCTTTTGGAGCTGATTTCACACAGATTGCTAATAGCTCATCCTCTCCCCTACCAGACCCCTGTGTCTTGGAATGTAATTCATCTGAATCAAAACACTTGAATTCATCAAAGGATTTGGGGACTCTTTTAAACTCTCTATATTGGCTTTGGATCCTTCCTTTCTTCCTTCCTTCCTTCCTTCCTTCCTTCCTTCCTTCCTTTCTTTCTTTCTTTCTTTCTTTCTCTCTTTTGTTAAAGTTTATTTATTTTGAGAGAGAGAGCATGAGCAGGGGAGGGGCAGAAAGAGGGAGAGAAAGAATCTCAAACAGGCACCACACTGTCAGCATAGAGCCCAACTCGGGCCTCATCTCACAAACCATGAAGGAGACAGATCATGATCTGAGTGGAAACCAACAGTGGGGCACTTCACTGACTGAGCCACGCAGGCGATCTCGGGTATTTTCTTTTTACATTTCATTTTATTGTGGTAAGAACACAACATGAGATCTATCCTCGTAACAAAATTTCAAGCACACAATATATTATCATTGGCTGTAGAGACAGTGTTGTACAACCAACCGCCAGAGTTTATCCATCACGATTAACTGAAGCTTTATGCTGGTTGATCAGTAACTCCTCATTTCCCCCTCATCCTGGCCCATGGCAATCACCACTCTACTCCTTGATTCTATGAATTTGACTGGAATCATGTGATATTTGTCTCTATGTGACTAGCTTATTTCACTCAGCATAGTGTCCTCAAGGTATATCCATGTTGTTGCATATGGCAGACACTCACACCTGCCAGGATGCTATTATCTGAAAAAACAAAAGACAACAATTGCTGGTGAGGATGTGGAAAAATTGGAATGCTTGCACACTGTTGGTGGAGTATAAGACGGTGCAGCCAGTATGGAAAGTAATATGGGAGTTCCTTTAAAAAACTGAAAATAGAACTACTTTATGATCCTGCAATCCCCCTTCTGGGTATTCATAAAAAAAAAAATTGAAATCAAGACCTCAAGGAGATATTAGCACTCCTGTCTATGATCACTGTGTCACTATTCACAATAGCCAAGATGTGGAAAGAACCTAAACGTCCATCGACAGATAAATGGATAGAGAAAATGTGGCATGTACATATAGTGGGATACCATTCAGCCTTTAGAAAGAAGGACATTCTGTACTTATCTAGGATTTTGATACCTCTTCACATACTCTTTCTGCCTCTTTTGCTCTCCTTGGCAGAAAAATTAAATCACAACAAAAGTAAAACCTTTAAGATGTGCATGTGCTTGTGGTGAGCATAGCATAAGATATAGACTGGTCAAATCACTATGTTGTATACCTGGACTAATGTAACATTGGTACATAATTTTTTTTTTAAAGCTAAAAATAATGTGCACGTATGTGCCCATGTATGTTGCAGCATTGGCACAAAGTAAATTGGTCATGCTCCCATTCGCTATTTTCATTAAGAACAAATTAGGGCAAACTTTCCATGGTCCCAAGTCATTTTCATGTTACTCAGCTTCTTCAGAGGCTATTTTCATGGGTCTGTGACAGTGGAAGTTTAAATATATTTATTTTGAGAGAGAGAGAGAGAGAGAGAGATTGAGAGCTGGGGAGGGGCAGAGAGAGAATACCAATCAGGCTCTGCACTGTCAGCGCAGAGCCCGGCTTAAGGATCCAACCCACGAAGAGTGAGATCATGACCTTAACCAAAGCCGAGAGTTCTGTGCTTAACCAACTGAGCCATGTGAGAATCATTCTTACCTGCACTTGGCTATGTGACTTCCCCTCCAGCTTTCATAGATTTCTTAACTGGAATCTTAATAATCATGATTGGAGTCGTGTTTTCTGAGAACTTACAACTCTTCTAAAGCTCTCACTCTTTTTAAAGCTAAAAAATGCCCTCTGAATATGCCTATTTGTCTCCGACACGCCTTTGAAAGCCTGTCTTCTTTCAGGCTACATACCTGACTCCAGCTTTTCTCTGTGTGACCATGACGCCTTCTAGGGTTGCATTGTCATTTCTCTCCTATGTTTTATTCTGTTTTTAACTTTACAACCAATTTCACCTTGTGATTTAGAATTACATACCAAGCAGCTACCCCGCCCCCTACCCTCATCTCTTCCTCTATATTTTCAAGAGATACAATTTTTTTAGGAAGTCAAGTGAAGAACTGATTAGATACGCTGTGGTTCCCAAATGAAACTTCCAGCAGGTAGCTGAAGGACTGACTTTACCTGCCACTGCTATTTGAGCTGCTTAAAGTCATAGTCAATGGTGTACTATTCTGGGTCATTGGAGTTGAGGAGAGTGCTCAGGATTCAGAATTTGAATATATGACAGCATAGCTTTGCTGCAAATCAGCTATGTGATTTTGGACAACTTATTTAACTTTCTTCATTTCCTTATCAGAAAGGAGGATGACAATAATTGATAATTCAAGATATATTCAGCGAGCATTAAAAAAGTTAGTGTACATAAAATACTTAGAATGGTGGCTGGTATACAATAAGCATCACTAAGCGTTCATTGTTACTGTTATTCTAGCAGAGGAATGTGGCACTTATGCCCCCTTCACTGAAAATAACAATTTCTCCCCTACCTGTAAAGGGGACCTATGGAGTAACTAGGGTGGACAGGAATATTCCTCTTGCCCACAGTGGGATGAAAGATGCTACAGGCCGACCACTCTCATATCTGATGTGTTTATTTGGGTAATCCCAGGGCTTCCTAACATAATGACTGGTACAAGGTAAGCATTCATGATCCAATTGATGAACTGGGATATAGGGATGAGAACAGAAAAAAAAATTCCTGTGAACAATTTTGCCGTTGTATAGGTTAGGAAAATATTCTCTATCTGGCCAGTTGTTTGCAAGATAATCTCACAGTAATGTTACTTCCTTGCCTCTATCTCTCCCTTTTCTTACCATTAATATTTTCCACACTGCTTGAGAAGCTCTAATTTTGGGACCTGAGATCCCCCTTCCTTCATACCCATGAATGCTATAATTGCACCAAATCTTGGGATAACCTGGAAGCAATCTTGAGCCCCATCATCACAGTGAATACTGAGTACTTACCATGCACCAGCCACCATGCTGCATGCCTTATATGATATCTCCCCTATGAAACCTGCTCTAATTTTCAATCTAGAGATGCAAAACTTTGGGTGTGGAAAAGTTAAGTTACTAGCCCAAAACCACATAGCTGATAGGGGACAGTGCAAAGATTTGAGCTAAAATTGTATCCTTCCTTAAGATTTAAATGCCAAGACTGCAGTATTCCTCATTTTAAGTTTGTAACTTACTTCTTGTACTTAGAACATTAGCACCTATAAGATAGTGTTGTCTAAAACCTTTCCCAAATTATTTTTCTCATGGAGTTTATTATAACTGTTATGGATTAAGTGCTGGCCACTTACATTAATCTCTAGGGGGTGCTCTATATACACCCCTCTGTACTTCATCCCAAGGGAGTCCCCAGACGTTGACAAGTGAGCCACTGTGCTAAGAGGTGAAGTGTTTAGATGGAAAAGCAAGGGATCATTGGTGCTGTTTCCTATATACTAGTTAGGAGAAGACGTTGAGGTATTGCAGGACCAGGTTATGGTACAGGGTAAAGGAGGTCGACAGGCCAGACCAGCTTTGACCTATATCTAGGAGAAATGGCTCTCTTGACCCTGGACTTGGCCTCCTTACCTTCTCTTGAAAACTGTCTTATAAAATTCAAAGGACAGGATCAGGATGTGACCCAGAGAAAAGGCACTGAAGAAATGGGTATGTCATCTTTAAGTTTTGCTATGTTTGGTTCCTTGTAAATTCTCCAGGAAAAATGACTAATTAGAGTAATCAAATGAGGAACCAATTATGATAACAATTCAGTTGACTAGGGGTTTATTCACACTTAATATTCTTTCCTTTGTTTCCACATTTAAATTTTTATAGTACATTTCCTTTTTTTGAGAATAAATTAGGAAGCTGGAGGACATAGTTAACTTTCTAGATTTTTCTTACAGGTTTTTCAGAAATTTTGCATCTTAATGGTGGAAGAATGAGTCATTGAGATTATCCCTGGAAGGTCCCCTGAATTTTAGCTGTCTGGATTTAGAACATCTCAACCCCAGATCTATACAGCTTTGCAAAGTCCTATGTTTTTGCTGCAGTCTATAAAGTTGGTCCAAGTTTCCTAAGAAGGTTAAATACTCTTCTATTGTGGTTGCAGTGGTAGAAAGCCACACCACCAAGGCATGCCTCCCACATTCAGGCTCCCGTGAAGAAGGAAAGTTTGTCAAGGGCCTGGAAGATTCCATCTTCAGGATATACGGCACCATCCCCAGAACGCATGGATGTAATTACCTGTATTATTTCCCCTATGATTTTATTTTACCTTCACAGCTTGAAAACCAAAAGAGAGGCCTGATCTTATGCTAGAAAAGTCTGGAGCTCTAAACCGTAGGCTCTGAGAGCAAGGCCTAGTTACTTCACATCCCATCTATGCATCCTTAAGCAAATCATTTAATTTACTTCAGCCTTGGTTTTTCATCTTTACAGTGGGGGATGTAACACCTCACAGGGTTATGGTGAAAATTAAATGAGAAAACAGAGCAATAGATTCTTTGTGTATTATCTCCATTGAGGAGGTTTTACAAAATTAGTAGCAGATATTTGCACCACTACGGTGCTCATCTTAATCAGATTTTACCAGTGTGACTTTGAGGCACAGGAGAAAAGCCTGCTCTCCCCAGGTCCAACTGTATCCCAGGTAGAGCAGGGAGTCACCCAGGTTTGCATGTCTAGTGAAATCCTATAGGTTTTGCAGCTAGCGAAGGACTGGAAGAAAGTTCGCCCTGCTGGCCAAAGTGGACCATAAACAAAATGGAGGGGAAGTAAAGATTGTCTGGAATCTCCCTCCCCTGAGCTTTCTCTGGGGTCTTTTCTCCCTTCTTTTATTCCTTAGCCACAGCAAGCTGACTTAATTTTGAGACTTACCTCCCAAACAGCAGTCTTTCGTGATGCTTTATGTAGCAGTCAGAAATTACATGTCACATCTCACCTTCCACTAAATTTGTTCATTGAGACTACGATGATGGCAGATGGTATTAATGTCTTAACGTGTTAACTCTCTCAGGTAACAACTCTGAAGTTTTTATAAGCCCCCCCTAGCAACTTTATTCACTGGAGAAAATAATTTTAGTTGATGGGAGTTTTAGCAAACTGTAGAAGGGCAGTTGAGTGTTTATGTTGGAGGCCCCTGAAATCACACAGCTGAGTCACCAGCCTGTCTGCTGAAACTGTGCTGCCCCAGACTAGGAGATACTGGGGACTTTATAATTTTGTGTCCCAAATGTCATATTTTATATAATATAAAATGCCATTGATAAGATACACAATTATTTTATAACAGTTAATATTTTCTTAATTAAAAAAATTAAACTATGACCAATGCTGTATTTTTTTATATAATGTTTATTTTTGAGAGAGAGAGAGAGCAAGTGGGACAGGGGCAGAGAGAGAGGGAGACAGAGGATCTGAAGCAGCACAGAGCCAGATGCGGGGCTCAGGGTCAAACTCACAACTCACAAACCGTAAGTCGTAACCTGAGCCACCCAGATGTCCCACATACTTTCTTATTACTTAGAATTTTAACTTTACCCTAGTTGAAAGAGATATTTTTGACTTATTTCGACATAAATTCTAAGTATATATGTTATACACACACATCAGTATTAATACATATATATCAGTATTATATGTGCCTAAAAAGGAACACATAATAAGTGAAATAAATTGGTTAATATATTTCTAAGACTTTTTCAATTCCAAGTCCTTCTTTTCCTAACCACTTTCAACTTTGAATCTTTGGCATTTTTGTCCTTTCACACAATATTTTCCTTTACGCCTTTAAAAATGTTGGTGACATAGCCTTACTTAAAAGGGCATTCCCTTTTGGTCTACAGAATTTTCTTCTAAGCCTTTGAGACTACTCACAAGCCACAGCCACTTCGTTGTAACTGCTGTCTGACAGCGGCAGGAATACATCCTGATGTCAAAGATATTAAAGTATCAAAAACTATGCAGCTTAGGATGAATACATTCTAAATTCGTTACGATTGGTAAGGATAAATATTTGCATTTTCAATACACTTTCACTATATTTTTTTACAGTACATGAAGCTAAAATGAGAAATCACCATAATATTTCACACTTGTGTATAACCAGTTGTCATTTTTATACACATTATCTGATTAAAATTTCAGCCAAGAGCCAAGGTTAGCAAGAATCTCATTTTCTCTGGTAGTAGATAATGTAAATCAATGCATTCACACATGTTTTCCTTTTCATTTCATTTGCTAGCTGTGGTAGAGGCTATATGTCCACCAAAATCCTTTCTTCTCTTTCCCTAGGGAACAAAATCTAAACACAACAAATTTAAAGAGAGATGCTTGCTTCATTTTCTTTGAATTTGTGGATTACGATTCTTTGAATCTCAAAAATAGCTATTTGTGTGGACCACCATTAGGTATTAATGTTGAAGACAAAATTATCAAAGACCTCTTGTAATTATTAGGAGAGGCAATGAAAACTTTCAATAGATCACGAAAACAGAAGACAAAAATAGCAAAATATTCTGTAGGCATGATATCATATTCTCTGGGAAGTCATTTGAGAACAATTTACTTTAGTTATAACATTTTAAAAATACTGTATCAACAAACACAGAGCAGGTATATATTACAGGGCTAAAGAAACATTTCAGAAAAAAATTATGCTGGGGTACCTGGGTGGCTCAGTGGGCATCAAAGTAGCATCCTGCTTTGGTGAGCCAAAAAAAAAAAAGTCATGATCTCACTTTTTGTGAGTTTGAGTCCCACATCTGGCCCTGTGCTGACAGCTCAGGGCCTGGAACCTGCTTTGGATTCTCTGTCTTCCTCTCTCTTTGCCCCTCCCCTGCTAGTGCTCCGTCTTCTCTCTATCTCTCAACAATGAATAAACGTTAACAAAATTTTTTTTAAAAGAGAAAAAAATTATGCTATGAAAAATACAAAAACAATTTAAAGCTATCATTAAAAGAACACACATGGTTTTCTCTGGAAAACAAACTCCAGGGATTTTGAGGTTAGGACATAACTAAATTGTTTCTGGGAATCATAAGAGCCACTAAATTATATTGAGGTTAATAACAAATATACTAACGTTTCTACCTTAACATGCAGGGAGGATGAGAAATGTTCAAGGTGCAACAAAGATAGATGTCCCTTCCCTACTAATCCGCTCCTTGAAAATACCATTCTGGTTCTATGAAAGATCTTTTAAAGAATTATTTCAAGCTTAGGTCTCCTCTCTTTCCCTGTCTTTCTGCTTCTTACCTCTTACTCTCTCTTTTTTCTTTCCTAAGACGTTGGAGGAAGGGGAGGGAATGAGCTTCTAAAGCATGGGGGATTTATCTTCTACCTACTTATGACAAACTCATTGAACATTAATTTCTTTGACTTAAAAGATTAAAAATTTATTTCTTTGGACTTTGGAAAACTACATAGCTCATTTATTTAGACTTTTAAAACATAGTACTTTCAGTTTACTGTTTAATAAATTATTGCACCTTAGGTTCTTTGTCATCTTGGTCTCTAAAGAGGAGGAATGAAATGGAGGGAGAAGAAGGTCAGAAGAGTCTGAGGGCATATGAAGAGGCAGAATTAGTGCCCAAATCCCTGGAATTTTAGGCTCAGCATTACTTTCCCATCAGGGTTTTGCTGGGTACTGTCTCCTTCCCTCCACCACAACTATTAGGAGAAGGCTAGTGAAAGAGGCCAGTTCCTACTTTCTCTGTACCTCCAAACAGACTCTAATAGTAACATGACACCATAATGCACTGGATAATTTCTAATATGTAAGATTTTTGCCTTTGAGATATATATCATTGTGAATCATAAAAATTGCAAACCGCTACCATCACATTTTATAGATGAGGACACTGGGCTCGGAAAGGTGAGTAATTTGTGACCCAGGCATCCCGTGACACAGCTCCAGTTTGCACCGACCAAACATACTCCAAAGCTGACTGTACATCACATTCCAAGTCTGTTGTCCTAGCCAGAGTGTCTGGGACCATGTAGGAGTGGATGAAGCCACCATGGAAAGTGGTTGGGATGTCTAGGGCCCTGCCATATTATATATAGCATTAAAGTTATACCACTTAGGCCCTTGCTTCCTTTGTCTACACTAGGGCCAGCACAAAAGCCCAGATTAAAAAAAAAAATCAGCATTTATCTTTTTGGTGTATGTATGAATATGGGTAAAGATCATAATGATGGGCTGAAACTAATACAGAGAATATCAGAGAGAACATTATATCTTAGATTTATTAAACTTGTTTAAGTTGCTGTTTAAAAAATATGGCAAGTCAAACAGATTGAGGCATACACATTAAAAAAAAAGAGGATCCCTAAGAAAGGTGGGTGGGGGCTGGATGAAAGAGGTAGTAGGGGTTTGAGGGTACCCTTATCATGATGAACACTGAGTAATGAATGGAAATATCGAATCACTGTACTGTACACCTGAAAACTAATATGACACTGTGTATTAATACCGATACAGTTGTTAAAATAAAAATTTAAAAAACTTAAAAAAAAAAAAGGATCTTTGAAGGACTGAACAGGAAGATACAATAAAATAGATAAGAAAAAAAACACCAAAAACCCCTCCTCCCAGAAAAACTAGATTGTAAAACAAAATCACTCGAATACAACTTTTGGGCAGTTATCTTTCATTGGTTTTCCTTAGAGACTAGTTCAGTGATTTCACATGGAATATTTAAAAGCTCTCTACATATATCATACTACTAATTTTTAAAAACTACAATGCAAAATGCTTATCATTGCCACAAAATATTGTCTTTTAAAAAGTTTTTCACCATTCATATTTCTCTTCATTCACCCACTCTTACTGAATTAAATAAGTATTTATTTAAACTCCTATACTACTGAATGCCTTAAAGCGATAATCGGGAGAATACAGGCTGACCTAGAATGAATACATTCCCAAATTTTCCTTTCTGCCACCACCTGTGGTTTACGTGTCATGCCCACAAATAACCACAAGCTTTCATCGTCCCGTGCAGAGGCAGGGAGGAGTGCTCCAGCCGGAGGCTGATCTGTGTGGGAGAAGACGCGTGTGTCAAGGCCCACCGAAGGAATCCACTCACGCCTCATACCACACTTGAGAGGGCTGGTTTTGCCTGCCTAAAGCCGGCACAGGAAAGACACCACGAAGCAGTCACGTGGCTGGGGACAGTAAGGATACAAGTCCTACCTTGTGACCCTGGTGGAGTTTTGATCCATTCTTTTCCTGGCTTACAGTCTTAGACTCAGTTTACAATCTGAAGCATTGAGGCATGCCTCAGCTACCTGAATGAGGCCACAGAAAGGTCAGTTCTTACCTTCTACTCTTTCAAAGTTTGTGGCTGGATCACAGATTGACCTTCCTCCACTGAGTGAATGAATTGAGAGAGTGGGGGAAGGAAAGGAAGGAGGAAGAAGAAAGGTAAGAAGATGGGAAAGTTTGAAAGAAGGAAGGAAGGAAAAAGAAAGTGGCTTGACATTGAAGAGATTGGACCTGCAGTGCCAGGGAATTTGGAAGGCATATTCTCCAGAGCCCTTATTTTATTTCTGGCATTAAATAAAGCCCTTAGGGACAGCTTTTAATTGTATCCGTATATTAAATTATACTCTTTCATACTCTAGTGGTCTGAAAAAGTTAATTTACCATTTGAGTGGTATGAGTGAGGAATAATACTTACACCAAGGCCAGGCACTTTACAATACTCAGCATATAGCTTTTTTCTTTCTTTCTTTTTTTTTTTTTTTTTTTTTT